>NC_090783.1:12130000-12207500 GCF_040054535.1 Antennarius striatus | reverse complement strand
GGACAGTCCTGATCATGAAAGACCCACAGAAGGAATCTACCCCATCCAACTACCGGCCAATAACCTGTCTCAGTACAACATGGAAGCTCCTGTCAGGCATCATGGCCGCTAAGATGAGTAGGCACATGGATCAATACATGAGTGGGACACAGAAAGGAGTTGGTAGTAACACCAGGGGAGCCAAGCACCAGCTACTGGTGGACAGAGCAGTACACAGAGACTGTAAGAATAGGCAGACCAACTTGTGCACCGCCTGGATTAACTACCAGAAAGCCTACGACTCAATGCCACACACGTGGATACTGGAATGTCTGGAACTGTGTAAGATCAACAGGACACTAAGAGCCTTCATCAAGAACTCAATGGGGAAGTGGAAGACAACCCTGGAGACTAACTCCAAGCCAATTGCCCAAGTTAACATCAAGTGCGTCATATACCAAGGGGATGCACTATCACCACTGCTGTTCTGCATAGGCCTGAACCCCCTCAGTCACATCATCACAAAGAGTGGCTACGGATACCAATTCCGAAGCGGGACAACAGTCAGCCATCTCCTCTACATGGATGACATCAAGCTGTATGCCAGGAATGAGCGAGAAATTGACTCACTGATCCACACCATCAGGATCTACAGCGACGACATAGGGATGTCATTCGGATTAGACAAATGTGGCCGGATGGTATCAAGAAGATGCAAGATGATCAGAACTGAAGGGGTCAACCTACCAGGGGGCAGGATAGAAGACATCGAGGACAGCTACAAATACCTTGGAATCCCGCAGGCTAATGGCAACCATGAGGAGGCCGCAAGGAAGTCATCCACAGCCCAATACCTCCAGAGAGTAAGGCAAGTCCTGAGAAGTCAGCTGAATGGCAAGAACAAGGTCCGAGCCATCAACATGTATGCACTGCCGGTCATCAGATACCCCGCTGGGATCATAAGCTGGCCAAAGGAGGAGATAGAAGCCACAGATATCAAGACTAGAAAGCTCCTCACCATGCATGGAGGGTTTCACCCCAAGTCCAGCATCCTGAGGCTGTACACTAAGCGGAAAGAGGGAGGCCGAGGACTAGTGAGCATCAGGGCCACTGTCCAGGATGAGACATCAAAAATCCAAGAGTACATCAGGAAGATGGCCCCAACAGATGAACTGCTCAGTGAATGCCTTAGACAGCAGAAACCTGAAGAGGAGGAGGAGGAGGAGACAACATGGAGGGACAAGCCCCTACACGGCATGTACCACCGTCAGATAGAGGAAGTGGCTGATATTAAGAAGACCTACCAATGGCTAAATAAAGCTGGACTGACAGCACAGAGGCACTGATCATGGCAGCACAAGAACAGGCCCTAAGTACAAGGGCAATAGAGGCCAACATCTACCACAGTAGATCTGACCCAAGGTGCAGGCTATGTAAAGAAGCCCCAGAGTCAGTCCAGCATGTGGTAGCAGGGTGTAAGATGCTCGCCAGCTCAGCATACATGGAAAGGCACAACCAAGTAGCTGTGATAGTGTACAGGAACATCTGTACCCGGTATGGACTAGAAGTACCCAAATCCCAATGGGACATACCACCGAAGGTGGTTGAGAACGGCAAGGCTAAGATCCTGGGGGACTTCAGCTTCCAGACCGACAAACAGCTACTGGCTAACAAACCGGACATTGTGGTGATGGACAAAGAGCAGAAGAGAGCAGTGGTGATAGATGTGGCGATTCCAGCTGATGCCAACATCAGGAAGAAGGAACACGAAAAGATTGAGAAATATCAAGGGTTGAAAGAACAGCTGGAACAGATGTGGAAGGTTAAGGTTAATGTGGTCCCCGTGGTAGTAGGAGCACTTGGGGCAGTGACCCCCAAACTGGAAGAGTGGCTCCAGCAGATTCCTGGAACAACATCTGAAGCGTCAGTCCAGAAGAGCGCAGTCCTAGGAACAGCTAAGATACTGTGCAGAACCCTCAGACTCCCAGGCCTCTGGTAGAGGACCCGAGCTTGAGGATGACATACAGATACCACCCCACAAGGGTGAGAGGGACATTTTATTTTATTTTTTTTACATATATATATATATATGTATATATATATATATGTATATATCAAAAAACAAAAAAGTGAAACATTGTGATTTCCTAAAAGGGACGGCAATTACTGTAAGGTTGGGACTGGATTGTGAGAAGGGTAACCTTTTTCCAGTTTGTGACATTCATGGATAGGACATGAAGGCAGAACTGGCGGCTGGTCAGTATCTAACATGATAACAGGGCTGTATGACTTTATCAAACCCCAAACAGTCATTAATGGAAAAAAGGTCTTCATCTAATGGGTGATAGTTACAAAACTTCTTCAAAGTAAAAAATATCTCCTGAAATGTACAAACATTTGCTCAAAATTCCCCATTGCTCAAAATTGGCAGGACCTTTTCACTGCTGTTTGTTCTCACAATTTTTTAACCATTTTGTAAAATTCAGTATATTACTAAATATAAACAGGCCATCACTGCAGTTTTGCAATTCTAATACATAATACTGGTCTCTGGACTCCGAAGAGGACATGAGTGAGAGAATGGTGATGGCTAAAATACAATTCATTATGGACAACACCGTGTATGATACTTCAACTGCACTGAAGCGCCTTCAGCAACAGCGTGCTATTGCAGGTCCTTGATTCAGAATGCAATAAAACAATTCAACACAAAATAATAATACTTGTTATATGCCATGTAAGGGTATCTTAGACAATTTGATTTTTCAAAATGTTTGTTTAGTGTGTTTACTGTAAATGATCTGCCATGTCTTAATGTCATAATCATATCCAGCGTTGTACATATAATTGTACTCAGTTAATGTGTAAATGCAAACATATGTAAATGTTCTATTCTATTGTATTGTGTTGTGTTACACCCTCCTTTGATGGTCAGGCTGCCAGTGTAACATAAGACAGCGCGAGTGTAAATGAAGGAGGCAGGACAACCAAAGTTACTAAGTAACAATAATTTATTTACAAATAAAACCAAAACTTCTCCACGGGACACAGAGCACGAACACACATAGACCCCAACCCCCTAAGCTATGCACTGGTTACTAAATAAAAGTCCCTGAAGAAACTAAACCCTTCTTCCAAAAATAACCCCAAACTAACCCTAACAAAACAGGCACCAAAATACAAAGATTGGTGCCAGCACTCTAACTAGTGTGTATAACAGAGGGTTGGCTATGTGAGGTGGGAAACACGATGTAGACCTGCAGGTGTCTAGCCAAGTTCCCTACCTCTTGGCTCTGGCCCCGTCTAAGGGGCGGCAGTGGCTCAGTGGTAAAGCGGGTGGTAGAGCGGGTCGTCCTATGATTTAAGATCGGCGGTTCAATTCCCGCTCCCGCCCCCCAAGAAAATACCCGGAGATGAGCTGACAGTGGGAGGTGTCAGCTCACCTCCGGAGCACTGCCGAGGCACCCTTGAGCAAGGTGCCGTCCCCTTTACAAATTGCTCATTTGAGGCGCACCAAGAAGGAGCTGCCTGCTACTCTACCTCCCCTGCATGCCTACAGGCCTCCTTGTGTGTGAGTGTGTGTGTGATACAGGGGCCTGTACTCACAAATATACATGTATGCATGCGTTTCAATCAGTAGCTAGAGTGTGCGTTCTTAATTTCCCTTCGGGGATCAAACCAGTATATAAAATTTGAAAAAAAATTAAATTAAAAATTAAGGAGAGAAGACAAGACAAAATTAGAATATCATCAAATAAAGCAAACACATGTCAAAGAACAAAATTATAACAAGAGCTATAACAAACACTAACAAGACTATAACAAAGACTAACAAGGACTGGGAAACAAGATAACAGAAACAATACAAGCCAAAATGAGAGCTGCCACCTCTCTCCACAAAGCAAACAACTAAACTTATATAGAGAACCAGGGGAGAGATGATTGGCGAGTTCTTGATTGAGAGTAACTGGTTTCAGCTGGGAAGGCCTTTCCTGATCACCCAGGTGAAACCTATTGATAAGGGACTGAGTCGAACGCAAACACAAACCAAGGGGAAACAACAAACATACCTCCACTCATAACAATTGTATCCTGATATTTGTTATCCCCGTGTGTGTTGTGTATCGTTTATTGTCTGTCTGCTATTCTGTTATGCTGCTGTAATAAAGGAAGTTTCTTTAGTGGAGGAATAAAGCAATATTCTATTGTATTATTGTTTATTTAGGGGCTTTATGCTCCTGATAGGGTCACATGTCACACAGCATCGTTATGTTGCCCGGTATGGCACCACCGGGGCCCCTCCCTGGAGCCAGGCCCAGGGTTCCGGCTCGTGAGAGGCAGGTGGCCAGGCCTCTGTCCACTGTGCCCGGCCAGATAGAAATGACGATGTGGGCTCAAACTCCAGTCGACTCACTACCTGCCAAGGGAACCGTAGATGATTGGTGCAATGTGGACTGGCTGACAGTCCATATTCTGGGGCTTGATGACCCAATCCACGAACTTTATTGCTTTTCTTCAACTTCAACGGAGTTCAACGCTCACATATGCAACAACAGTGAAATCTGTAAACGGATGTTTGCAAGGAACGGCCTCCTTGATCTGAACATTAGTGGTGCTTCATTATTGGATTTCTGTGCTGGTCACAGTTTTTTCATAATGAACACCTTGTTCCGAGCACAGGGATATGTCCATAAGTGCACTATGACACCAGGAAACCCTAGAACGAAAGTCCATAAATATGTTATTGTATCATCAGACCTCTAACCATGTGTCTTCGATACTTATAGAACAGAAGAGCAGACCTGTCAGCCAATCACCAACTAGTGGTGAGCTGGAGCCATTGGGAAGGCGGAACGTGAGAAGAATCTAACAGGACTGCAGTGTTGCAGTCATTATATAGATCTGTCATGATGTCGTAGTCAAAGGTCATAATGTCACAACCGTAAAAAGGATACACAGGCATCATACTCTTCACTCATTTCTCCCAAACAGCCTGCTGGTGGTGTGAACTGAATCCAAATCTTTGAAAATTTTACAAAACCAAATTTTAATTTCCTAACTCTTTACTCTTGCTTCAGTATTAGTTGCTGCCTCCTTATTGAGTCAAAGTAAAATTTTCCACAACATTTTGGTATCAGAAGTGGGATACCTGGACGGCCACTGCAATCTGGGTGGATGGTGAAGGTCACCAGAATTAAAAAAATAAAAGTCTGCCTCAGCCAGATTTTTTTTACAGAAGTAGAACCATCTGTTCTTGAGTCCTGGTTTGAGGTGATAATATTGTTATTAATTCAATGTGAAGGTTGACGTCCTACAATTGTCATCAGTGGTCAGGTTATGTGAATGAGTAAAAGAAGTTTTGGGAAACCTGTCAATCTGCAGAACACTACATGAATTCTCCCAGAATATTGTGATTACAGCATCACAGCCAAATACTCAATACCTAGATTGCTGAATTTACAGAGCCCCAGCTCTGTAAGAGACAGAGCTGGGGTAACCTGCTGGATGGAGACATCCAGCAGGTTACAAGGAAGAGAAGATGAATAGTCATTCATTCATTCATTTTCCTGACCGCTTCATCCACTTGTGTGGGAAGCTGGAGCCTATCCCAGCTGGCATACGGCGTGAAGTGAGGGAAACTCCGGGCGCAACGCCAGTTCACCACGGAGCAACAAAGAGATAAACGTGCACAAAATCACTCACTTCTACGGGCAATCTGGAACAGCTAATTAACCTGAACTGCATGTTTTTTTGGAGGTGGAGGAAGCTGGAGAACCCGGAGAGAACATGCAAACTCCACATAGAGCGGGACTCAAACCTGGACCTACCTTGTTGTGCGGCAACATTGCTACCCACTGCACTACTGTGCCGCCCAACATGAATAGTCTTGAGCAAAAGCAGCAACAAACATGTTTTGACATCTCACGACAGAAAAAATTTAGCATAAATTTAAACAGCTACAATTAACTGTCGTAAAAGGTTTGGGAAAAAAAAGGTTACAAAAATGTCCTTAGGTTTACTAAAATTTGACTAAACCTACCTCAAAAGCTACACAAAAAGCTTTAAGTCCTCAAGTAAGTTGTATGTTTTTTAGTTAAAACAAGATCTAAAAGCTACAGATCAAAATTTAAAGTTCAAGTTTATGTTGAATTGCCCATTTCTAGACATAAAATCTACATTAAGAGTTTGAAGGTCATCTGGAAAGAAAATGAGAAGGAAATAAATGTTCAGACCCTGACGGTCAGGTAGTGTGACCATCAACTAAAAATGTCGAAATGAATTGCGAAAATGGAGACCACAGTTGTGTTTGATTAGATTCAAAAATATGGCTTTTTGAGAATGGGAACTTTGAGTGGGAGTGGTGATGATGGATTAGAAATATTAAAGAAAAATTGAAAAAGCAGAAATAAAATGCAGGCCAGAAGAAGACAAAGGCAAAAAGACTGAAAATGTGGGAAACAGAGCTATGACAAAAATGCAGTAGATATAAATAAAAAGGTAGAGAATGATCTAGTTTCAGACAAGGTGTGGTATTGCTGCAGCTCTGGATGTATAGTCTTCCGTTTCATCTGTCATCTCTGTCCCTGCGTTGGTAGGGCCCAGTGTACTCAGTTGTTCAACTCTGATTGGTGCTTCACTGGTCTCCTGTCCACGCCCTCATTGCTGAGGTCTGCTCGGATGATTGATGTGGTTATACAACTCCCGACCATAGCTCCTCTGTTGCAGCCTATTAACAGGATTGGAACGTCAGCTTTCTGCCTGGTCAATGTCCATTCAGGGCGGCTCGTCAATGTGTGGCAGCTTGTCTTTAGGTTGTCTTTTTTCTAGTCTTTCAGTTGTTCTGGCTATTAGATTTTTTTTGTGCAGCTTTGTTGCTTGTAACTGACTGCAGAAGCGTTAGGTGTAGGGGTGCTATTTTTTCTTTTTTTTTTTCGTGTTGTTTATCCTCCATCACTCCTACAGTCAATTTCTGACTGACCAAATAACCTGAAGCACGTGTTTGTTTTTTATTTTGGACATGGAAGTCAGAACCCAGAGAGAATCCATTTAGACATGGGGAGAACACGCACACTCCAGCGGGTTGCGAACCCGGAACCACCTTGCTATGCGGCGACAGCACTACCTTCTGTGCCATCATGCCGCACTAAATAAATAATACTGTCATTGGCCACGATACCTCATTGTGAGCCCTTCTGCCCCACTCTCATGTACAACTTGCTTGTTTTCATTGGCATTTGAAGCTGAGAAGGCTATGTGATTGCATCAGCTGGAGCTTGAATCGCAGGGGTTAGCTCAAAATCCCTGTGTGTCTGCTTGTCTGGAGACTAGATCTCCTTCCACCACTTCCCCACCAGTTGCCTTTGATATTGGTAAGAATGTTGTTTTAGTGCCCATGCTCCAGGAGACCAATGTGGATTCTTATTTTGGAGCATTTGAGCCCATCGATAATGCTCTACAATGGCTATGTGAGGTTTGAAGGGGAAACCTTAGGAAGCTGTTGCCGCGCTTCCTGTAGACAACAGTTTAAAATAAAATTCTGTAAATTCTGACCTCTTCTGTGCCTATAAATTGGTCCTTGAGGCCTTTGGCAAAAATTTAGGAAGCACAAAAAGGCCCCATTCTGGACTTTCGTGGAGTTTGCCAGGGAGAAGGAAATGCCATTTGATAAATGGAGTTCAGCTTGTAAGGTCACTGATTTTAGTGCTCGTTTTGTCAGAGGATTTTAAAAGCCAACTTCCTGAACATATTATAGTGAACTTAAATGGAGAAAAAGTATTCAAACTGCTCTGCTGACGTGTTGTCTTATGAGTTTGTAAACACACAGAACAACCTTTTCATCAGGTGTCAATGACCAGACCCACAGCCCGCTGCTCGCCAAAACCCTTCCCCCACAGTTAACCCAAAGAAAAAGAATAGGTAGTGTTTTTACTGTGAAAAACATGGACATCTCATCTCTGAACTGTTTTGCCCTAAAACCATAAGTGCTGGACAACCATCAGTATGAACTGACAAGTAGAGTTCAGTCATCTCTCGATCATTTGCCCTCATGTGTTCTCACTCATGTGCAAGCACTTAAAAATAATTATGCTCCCCTCTCTGCCCGCCTTCTCATGCCCGCCGTCTCAGGAGAGGTTACTGTGTCTTCCTCTTCGTATAAGGTAGTAGACTATGTGAATACATTTTTTGACCATTTGCATCGTGCCTATTTGTTTTCTAAAGAGTCTCAACCTTCCTCACAAGCTGTCATGAAGGGTCATTTTGACCGATTCATGTGTATGTTTTCAATTATCCAGGTCATGGTTATCCAATCTGTTTATATCAACGCATTGTATTTTAAGTTTCTTTAAATGAAATAAAATAAATTTTAACAATCTCCTTGGGTAAATTGTTCTTTTTTTAAGTCATGTTTAATATATATTAAAACATCCATTCATCCATATATCTTCTCCCACTTATCCAGAGTCAGGTCGCAGGAGCAGCAGCTTCAACACGGAAGCCCAAACTTCCCTTTTCCTGGCCACATCAACCTGCTGTGACTGGGAGATCGGAAGGCTTTCACAAGCCTGTGTTAAAACGTAATCCCTCTACCTGGTCCTGGGTCTGCCCCAAGGTCTCCTCCCAGGTGAACGTGCCAGAAACACCCTAGGGAATCGCCCTGGAGGCATCCGCACCAGATGCCCGAACTACCTCAACTGACTCCTTTCCACGTGAAGGGGGGGGGGGCTCTGCCCCGAGCCCATTGTGAATAGCAGTGTTTCACACCATCTCTCAGGCAGACATCAGCTATCCACCTGAGAAAACCCATTTCGGCTGCTTGTGTCTGCAATCTCGTTCTTTTGTTATTGACCCATCGCTCTTGACCATAGGTGACGGTAGGAACAAACACTGAACGGTAGATGGAAAGCGTTGCCTCTTGGCTTAGCTCCTTATTTGTTGTGACAGTGCAGTAAAGCGACTGCAATACCACTCCTGCTGCCCCAATTCTCTGTAAAATCTCACATTCCATTGTTACCTCACTCGTGAACAATACCCCAAGATACTTAAACTCCTCCACATGAAGCCGACCTCATTCCCTACTCGGAGAAGGTAGTCCACCGGCTTCCTGCTAAGGACCATAGCATCAGATTTGGAGATACTGGTTCTCATTCTCGCCGCTTCACTCGGCTGCAAACTGGACCAGTGAGCACTGCAGGTCACAGGCTGATGACAGGACCACATCATCTCTCAAAAAGCAGCGATGCAATCCTCAGCCCACCAAGCTGTAAACCATCCTTACCATGACTACGCCTCAATATCCTGTCCATGAAAATCACAAACACAATTGGTGACAAAGCGCAGCCCTGGCGAAGGCCAACAGCCACTTGGAACAAGTCCGACTTCCTGCTACACAGCTCTCACTTTGGGTGTACAGGGATTGAACAGCCCTGAGGAGAGGCCCCCTCACCCCCATACTCCCGCAGTATCTCCCACAGTGCTTCCTTGTATCGTAAGTCTTCTCTAAGTCCACAACACACATGTAGACTGGATGGGCATACTTCCAAGCCCCCTCCAGGATCCCTGCAATAGTAAAGAGTTGGTCCGTTGTTCCACGACCAGGATGGAAGCCACATTGTTCCTCCTCAATCTGAGGTTCGACAATCAGCCGGACCCTCCTTTCCACCACCTTGGAGACACACCTCTAACATTAAGTGGAAGTCTTGGACCGTTCCGAAGGAGTGGCAGATTGCGATGGTGGTTCCTCTTTTTAAAAAGGGGGGACTAGAGGGTGTGTGCCAACTACAGGGGCATAAGACTCCTCAGCCTCAGGATGGTCCAGCCAATGGGTCATGACTGAAAGAGATTGCAGATACAAGCGGCCGAATTAAGTTATAACAAAAGTAAATCCTGGGGATAGTGTTTTAGAAATGTATTGTTAACACTGTCAAATGTAGCCACAAAAGGACACAAGCCAGTGTCTTATTGTGCCAGTCCCAAGCCCGGATAAATACAGACAGTTGCGTCAGGAAATGCATCCGGCATTAAACTTTTGCCAAATCAAACATGCAAATCAAACCTATGAATTCCATACCAGATCGGCCGAGGCCCGGTTTAACGACTGCCATCGGTGCTATTGACCTACAGGGCGCTGGTTGAAATTGGACTACTGTTGGTCAAAGAAGGAGAGGAGGAAAGTTTTTGTAATAACAGAAAAGGAATGCCAAGAGTATACGAGTGAGACTAGGGGCGTTGAACATTGGTACCATGACAGGGAAAGGTAGAGAGTTGGTTGATACGACGCAGAGGAGGAAGGTAGACATACTCTGTCCAGGAGACCCATGGAAAGGTAGCAAGACTAGATGTTTAGGAGAAGGGTTCAAGTTGTTCTATCATGGTGTAGATAGGAAGAGAAATGGAGTACGAGTTATCTTGAAGGAGGAGTTTGTTAGGAATGTCCTGGAGGTAAAAAGAGTGTCAAATGGAGTGATGAGTCTGAAGCTAGAAATCGAAGGTGTGATGTTCAGTGTTGTTAGTGGGTATGCTCCACTGCTAGGATGTGAGCTGAATGGAGGAGAAATTCTGGTTGGACTTTGATGAAGTGATGCAGAGCATACCTAGAAGTGGGAGAGTTGTCATTGGTGCAGGTAACAGGTGATGATTAGGTGATGGGCAAATTTGGTATCTATGAGAGGAACGCAGAAGGACAGATGGTAGTTGGCTTTGCAAAAAAGATGGAAATGGCTATAGTGAATATTTTCTTCGAGAAGAAGCAGGAACCTAGGGTGACCTATAAAACAGTGGAGGTAGGAGCATACAGGTAGACTATATATTGTGTAGACTGTGTAATTTGAAGGAGGTCAGTAACTGTAAAGTAGTGGTAGGAGATAATGTAGCTAAACAGCATAGGATGGTGGTTTGTAGGATGACTCTGGTGGTGAGGAAGACGAAGAGGACAAAGACAGAGTTAAAGGTGGAGGTGGGACTGCATCAGGGATCAGCTCTGATCCCCTTCTTGTTCGCTATGGTGATGGACAGGCTGACAGACGAGGTTAGACAGGAATCTCCATGGACTATGATGTTTTCAGATGACATTGCGATCTGCAGTGAGAGCAGGGAACAGGTGGAGGAGAAGCTAGAGAGTTGGAGGTCTTTCCTGGAAAGGAGAGGAATGAAGGTTAGCCACAGTAAGACAGAGTACATTTGTGTGAATGAGAGGGACGCAAGAGGAAGAGTGAGGTTACAGGGAGAAGAGATCAAAAGGTGGAGGATTTTAAGTACTTAGGGTCAAATAGTCCAAAGCAATGGAGAGTGTGGAAAAGAGGTGAAGCGTGTGCAGGCAGGATGTTACGGATGGAGAAAAGTGTCCGGTGTGATGTGATAGTTGAGTTTCAGCTAAAATGAAAGGTGTACAAAACTGTGGTGAGACTAGCGATGTTGTGTGGTCTAGAGACAGTGTCACTGAGGAAAAGACAGGAGACATAGCTGGAGGTAGTAGAGAGGAAGATGCTGAGGTTCTGTCTGGGAGTGACCAGGAAGGATAGGATAAGGAATGAGTACATCAGAGGGACAGCACATGTTAGAGGTTTTGGAGATAAAGTCAGAGAGGCCAGACTGAGATGGTTTGGACATGTCCAGAGGAGAGATCGTGAATATATTGGTAGAAGGATGCTGAGTTTTGAACTGCCAGGCAGGAGGCCTAGAGGAAGACCAAAGAGGAGGTTTATGGATGTAGTGAAAGAGGACATGAAGGTAGTTGGTGTGAGAGAAGAGGATGCAGAAGACATAGTTAGATGGAGGCAACTGATTCGCTCTGGTGAGCCCTAAAGGGAAAAGCTGAAAGGAAAAGAAGATTGTTAACATTGTCAACACCATTATGTTTTGTTATTATAGAGATTATTTTAGCACCAGGAATTTCACTAATATTAAATATTTGGTTTATCTCATCAGTAATACTATGGGATATATCACATGGGTTGAAATCAGAGTTTCCAACTGAGTTATACACTTTTAGAGCTTCAAAGTGCCAAGGAGGTTAGGAGTCTAGGAACTCTGTCTGCCTTTAAAAAAAACATACAAAGAAATTACATTGCAAGGTTACAGGACTAATAGAAATGTTAGTTAACTTTCCAGATGGTTAATTTTTAATCTAATCACATTATTGTGTACAGAGAGTTTAAGAACACTGGCTAGGTCAAATTCTTGTTTTGATACTGAATTGACGGTTGACAACAACTGTCAAGTGTTTCGCTTGCTTGCTGTAATAACCCCACATTTGAAGGAGTGTACTGATGCCGAACATTAAAAGCTGGAATCCACTCAAAGACCAGGTTGTTGTTCCTTTTTTTATTTTATTTTTCTTAACAACCTCTTTCTTCAGTGGGTGAAAAACCTTGAACACCACATGATTACCATTTTATAAAACAGGTTCTAACAAATCAAATAATATCAAACCCATAATGATTATAATAAATACCAGTAAGTAATAATTAATTATCAAAAACCCTTTCACATTTACCATGTGCACGGAACTATATATTTTTTCCGTTTAAAGTAAAACAGACGCAAGTAAATTATTTCAATGTAAATGCATCAAAATATATAACATACATGTTTGTTTTTTACATGTTTTGTTCTTCTTTTAAATTACGGAACCGATGTATTAAGTATTATACTAGACCAGCATACAAATTAATAAATAACTAATCTACACGTCATTCCCCCTCAGGTTTAGACAAACATTTACATCCCATATCCACTATAAAATTATTTTTTCAGTGAGTTACTGTTTTAGCAGCCTTAAACATGCTGTCTGCAAGTAGAGAACAAGAAGGACCCGTTTATCCCATGCCCTCACTAGAAGCCAATGATCCAGCTGTCTGTGTAGGTTCTCTGTCATTCAGGTCATGGTTATCCAAAAGCTGTTGAGTCGATCTACTGGACGTTAATCCACTGGACGTCACGTCTTAACGTCCAGTGGATCGACTCAACAGCTTTTGGATAACAATGATCCAGCACAGTTATATCACTTTAATAGAAAGTAATCAGATTGCTGCAACACTTATTTGGACCAAACAAGTTACACCAATTCTTCCTCACCAGCCAACGTTTACACACAGCACCGGGTGCTCCAAACAATTTCACCCACACCTCAGGTACCTCGCATCCACACATAAAAATAAAAAGCGTTCTTACCGGCGGTCCGTTCAGTTCAGTTCTTTGTTGGTACTTTTTACACGCTCTGTGTGGAAACTAAACATCTCTGCTCCTCAGTGGCGTCTCTTTTCTGCTTGACTTGACACAGCTGAGTAACATGTTCGTGCCCCAGCTGATGAACCGGGAGCGCTCACTGCTGCCATTATGCGCAAACATACATAAACTACTTTAATTGCGCAAACTGGGTGGCCGAACTATACTGAATTACGCATACACTTTATCTGGAGCTACCAAGGCGAACACGGGTGCAGACGTCCTTTGTCGAGTACTCTAGAATGAAAATACAATATCTCCAAACGGGGTTTAGCTGATTGTCGTGCGCGCTGCAAGGCTGCCGTGGTTGCGCGCTTGCGCATCAGCTGACAACTCAGCTGTTTGCCGCTACAACAACAATATGCCAAAGTAAATTCAATTTTACATTTTATGCATGATTTGATTTTATGCATGATTTGACTCCTCTTTCTTCCTCCCTCATTACAAATTTTCTTTTCCTTTCGGCTTTTCCCTTCAGGGGTCACCACAGTGAATCAATTGCCTCCATTTAACCCTGTCTTCTGCATCCTCTTCTCTCTCACCAACTACCTTCATGTCTTTGTGGTGGGGGTTTTGTTTTTCTTAAGGACAGGAGACAGTGTATAAATAGAAGATTTTTATTTGTCAATTCAAATCATGCATAGGTTGAGTGTAAGTCCAATAATACCATCGATGATATTGACAGACAAGTTCAACCAATACTTCTCTAATTATGATGAAAGCTCTGGAGACGATGAACATTCCTTCGAAGTGTTGTTACAGAATATTCTGGGGACAGTAAAACTTCAAGTACAAAAATATGAAAGAATCACACATCATTTATACTCTAAAGGCGTGACTAGTGGAGGTATTAACCTCTGCTCATCTGCTTTCAACCAGCTCTTTACGGTTTTCAGTTGGTACGTCATGACCTCCAGACGTTACCAAAAATATCAAGTCGACAGTTTCACAAAACTATTTGATGACCTAACATAATCATTCACGTGAACCCTGTGAGGACACATCTGCTGCAGACATTCTTTGGATGACCCTGTGCAGAAACATACAAAAACATTAATTTCAAGTACAGTATATGAAATGATCTGGCCAGCTGCTTCTGTCAGGGTCTAACTTCTTCCAAGGATACTGACAGTCATGCAAACATTTCCAAATTTGGTCAAACAGTAATTACATTCATGCAGCGTCTTCATGAACTGGAGACATCCTGGTGCCACCTTCACAAACACTGAATAATTTGACAGACACACAACAATCCACATCTTTGGTTCAACGAGATGATATTATTTTATTATATCATTGTATTATTTTATTGTATTAAAAACTTCCCACCATATCCTCTTTCACTACATCCATAAACTTCCTCGTTGGTCTTCCTCTAGGCCTTCTGCCTGGCAGTTCAAAACTCGGCATCCTTCTACCACTATATTCACTTATCTCTCTTCTGGATATGTCCAAACCATCTCAGTCTGGCATTTCTGATTATATCTCCAAAACCTACGTATAACATGTGCTGTCCCTCTGATGTACTCATTCCTTATCCTATCCATCCCAGTCACTCCCAAATAGAACCTCAGCATCTCCCTCTCTACTACCTCCAGCTCTGTCTCCTGTCTTTTCCTCAGTGACACTGTCTCTAGACCAGACTACATTGCTAGTCTCACCACAGTTTTCTACATCTTTTCTTTCATTTTAGCTGAAACTCTACTATCACACATCACACCGAACACTTTTCTCCACCCCCTTTCTTACTCCACCACACGCTTCTTCACCTCTTTTCCACACTCTCCATTGCTTTGGAATGTTGACCCTAAGTACTTAAAATCCTCCACCTTCTTGATCTCTTCTCCCTGTAACCTCACTCTTCCATTTGGGTCCCTCTCAATCACACACATGTACTGTTTTTCTGCGGCTAACCTTCATTCCTCTTCTTTCCAGGACAAACCTCCACCTGTCTAGCTTCTCCTCCACCTGTTCCCTGCTCTCACTACAAATCACAATGTCATCTGCAAACATCATAGTCCATGGAGATTCCTGTCTAACCTCATCCGTCAGCCTGTCCATCACCATAGCGAACAAGAAGGGGCTCAGAGCTGATCCCTGATGCAGTCCTACATCCACCTTGAACACCTCTTTCACACCTACAGCACACCTCACCACTGTCTTACAGTCCTCATACGTGTCCTGCACCGCTCTAACATACTTCTCTCCCACTCCAGACTTCCTCATACAATACCACAGTTCCTCTCTGGGCACCATGTCATAAGCTTTCTCCAGATCTACAAAAACACATTGCAGCTACCAAGGCTTTCTCTGTACTTCTCTATCAATATCCTCAAAGCAAATACAGTGTAGTACTCTTTTTTTTTTTGCATGAAACCATACTGCTGCTGACAAATGCTCAATTCTGCCCTTAGTCTAGCTTCCACTACTTTTTTCCATACTGTAACTCCATTGTATGGCTCATCAGCTTTATTCCTCTGTAGTTGCCACAACTCTGCACATCTCCCTTGTTCTTAAAAATGGGGACCAGCACCAGCATACGTGTCCTCCATTCCTCAGGCATCTTCTCACTATCCAAGATCCTGTTGAAAAACCCGGTCAGAAAGTCTACTGCCACCTCTCCTAGACACTTCCATACCTCCACAGGTATATCAGGACCGACTGCTTTAACCCGGGCCCCGACCAATCCGGTATGGAATTCATAGGTTTGATTTGCATGTTTGATTTTGTAAGTCTTACGTCGGATGCTCTTCTTGACACAACCCTCTATATTTATTTGGGCTTCGGACACGCACAACAGGAGACTGGCTTGTGCCCTCTTGTGGCTACATTTTCCTCCCTCCTTACAAATAATCAATGACATCTACACCTTAGATAAGTTTGCTGTCTGCTTTTATCATTGATGATACTGTTGGATTTCTCCTCAACCTATGTATGATTTGAATTGACAAATAGTTTGTACTTATTTGAAAACATCTCCCTGCCGAAGTAACATATTGTCTACAGAAACCACATAGTACAAATTACTGCTGCTAAAAATTCAGTTACCTACACTATTTGTGTGCAAATCAAATTAAGTTGACCCTGCTCAATGCAGACTCCAGCTGCAATGAAGTTGGAGTTATATTGTTATTGATAAGTAGTCTGTCTTCCCTGAAATCAATTAGGCTGCTGATGACTAACCCTCTCTTTAGTCTAGCCTTGGCGTGATAAGGGAGCTTGTGCAGTCCAGTGACTGTGGAGAGTGATACCATCAGGAGCTTGATCCTGGTAGTGTCACCCATGGCGGGCTGGTCTCAAGGGTAGGTTCCAGTCAAACAAAGACCCCAGTGTGTCGGCACACTCTGAGGTGACAGCCCCACCAGCCGCCTATCCTGCGGAGGGCTAATAACCCACCCAGGAGAAACCCCTTTGTTACGAAACTGAACAGAAAAAGAAACTGGACTGTTCAAGATATCTGACCCCAGCCTGCCCGCTGACGTCGCTGATGATGCGAATGATGCCTTCTTTGACCAACTCAACCAGGCTGTTAGCCAAGCCTCTTTCCACGACATCACCATGCCAGTGCCACTGTTTGCAGCAGTGATTGGGCCAAAGGCTCACCTGTCGGTTCAATCTTTGTTGACAGGCTTACAAACGACAACAGTCACCATGTTCTCCTTCTATACCACCACAGCAACCTCTGCGTCACTGACACTTGGTTTCCCTGGAAACTGATCCGTCATTGGACGTGGTACAGCCCAGAAGGCAGAACCAGGAAAGCATTGGACCACATCCCCATCTCCCAACACTGGAAGTTGTTTGTCAACAACTGCCATGTGTACAGAGGAGCAGAGCTTGGCAAAACTGACCACCACCTGCTGGTGGCCCACCTTAAGTTAAATCTACGAGCCAACCAGCATAACAGCATACTCAGTCTCGCCTGGACTCCTTCCTACTCAGTGATCCAAACATGGCCACTGAGTTCAGTTGCACCATCCACCGCACCTTCGATGCCCTGGCCACTGACAAAGTGATGGACTGGCAGACCCTCAAGGATAGTGTCGTCCAGTCAGCTCATGATGTCCTTGGATTCTCCCGATCCTCCCCCAAAAAGCCTTTGATATCAGAGAGGACACTCCATATCATCAACCCACTGCGCCAGGCCAAGCTCCAAGGCGACTTGACTGAATACTGGCGACTGAACCACCACCGTGATGTGGCAATAGTTGAGGATGGAGAGAAGTTCTGGCAAACAGAAGCTGAACACCTAGAGTCCGCGGCCAACACCAACATGAGCCGTGTATTCACTCAGCTGCGCCAAGCCCACAATGGCTCACACATCAAGCCATTCAACTCGTCTCCAGTGCACTGCCAAGGCACCCTAGAGCAAGGTGCTGTCCCCCTTTCAAGCTGCTCATTTGGGGTGCACCAAAGAAGAAACTGCCCATTACTTTGCCTCCCATTGTATTAAATTTAATGCCTGCAGGCCCCTTGTGTGTGTGTGGTTGTTTAAGGGTCTTGTACACACATATGCATGTCTCAATATACTAACAAAATAACACCCTGTGTGGAAAAAAATAATTCATATTGATCCTATAGGATCAATAAAGTGCATTTCTTTCTTTCTATACATCGGCTTCATCGATTTGAAGGCTGCCTTTGACACCATCTGCCATGCCTCACTCTGGAGTGTCCCACAGACCCTTGGAGCACCACTTAAGATTGTTGCCTTGCTCAAGCTGCTCTACAGCAATGCACAGAGTTGTGCACATATCAATGGCAGAGTGGTTTCCCATCTCCAGTGGCATTTGCCAGGGCTGGGTGGCCACTACTGAATTTTTTAACTGCATCACAGTCCCTGGGGGCTGTCCCTTGGCAACTACCATCTGACTGAGCTGGAGTATGCCGACAACACCACACTGCTCAGCACATCCTACAGCCAGCTGAGAGACTCCCTGGGCATAAATAGAAAAGAAGCAGAGAAGCTTGGCTTTCAAGTGAGCTGGAGTAAAACCAAATTCATGCATGTCAGTAATGGACAGGATCCACCTCTCCTTAAACAAGACCCTGGCTGCCAGTATAGATGACTTTGATAGCAGGGCTCTCAGAACCATTGAAAACATCAGGTGGCCCCAGAGGATTTCCAACAAAGTGCTTAGAGCCTGCACGTACCAGCCCAGAGCATTTTGCCAGGCTGTGCAATGTCGCACCCACTGGTTTGGTCATATCCTCCGCTTTCCCCCTGATCACCCAAAAAAAGAGCCATTCTTCAGTTTGACCCTAAGACTACAGGCTGGAAACAACTCGAGGCAAGTCCTGCACCCAATGGCTTGACGTCATTGCAGATGACCTCCGACAACAGGGAGTTGCTGTAGAGGATGCAGAGCAGCTGGCACAAGACTGGAAAAAATGGTTTCATCCGTTGGCTCAATGCACAGAGACGGGACACCCCCACCCCACCCATTCGCAAAAGCCCTGCTGCCTGACTGACTGAGACTTACCTTAGTACCTGTCTTGAACAAAGAGTCTATTGTGAGGCCCAGACAACTTTTCGAATTTGTCTTCCTCATAAAATGTATTATGAAAAACAATGATTCCTTCAGCTCCAATAATAATGACATTTTACGGATTTAGCGGAATTACACACAGAGTAACAAAGAAAACCAGGAGCATACTCAAAACTGTAAAATAAATCCAATAAACGTAACCGCAGGAAACTAGAGACACAGCAAACAGGAAATTACTCGAGACGAACATGTGCATTGCTGAAGGAATCTTCTGGCACAGAACACCACGAGCAGCTGGGGACAGGAATTTCACAAGCCAAATGGCTCCTACTCGGCAGCCTTTTTTTTAGGATGTTGTTGTTAATGCTGATGGTGTGAAGTCTGATGTAATGTCCAAAAATAAATAAATAAAAGAGGGCTTAAAAAGCCTCAGGCTAATTAAGCTGATAGGGCTCAAGCGTGAAGATGAGGCACAAGTGTGGAGAGGCTCTGCCCAAAGGTTCGTCCCTGCATCCTGCCACAATCTGGTACTGCAGAGCAGCACAAACACAGACCCCATACAGTACCCCCCTCATCCTGTCTCACGCTAGGACCTTTTTAGGAGATTGCAGCACAGTCAGGAGAAGATTGTGTTCCTCAGAAAAATCTTTGTCTACAAAATTATCATCAGCCCGTGAAGAGGATGATATTCAGCTCACCAGCACCTCTCCGCCTACTGAGCCCTGTCTTTTTGGCAGCTCTGGGCAGCTGGAGAAGAGTTTGTCCCTTGTTGAGTTTGTCCCTCATTGTCGTTGTTCTGCCAAGGTCAGCCGAGCCTTCCCCGACTGAATGGGTTCATCAGAGAAGGTAGCGCTGGGTTGGAGCTCAGGAGCATTGGCAGACATGGAAGCAGAAGCACTCGGGTTGGGCTGGCAGGTAAGAAAACTGGAGAATGTCGAACCTAGTCTTTCTTCGCCTACCAACATCTTTTCCTGAGCCTACTGTCAATATGTGTCGCTAATGTTCATTTAGTAATCTGCAGACCTCCCTTACTCCCTTAGAACCCCTGTACGGTAGCTCTGAGTCTTCCCACCCACTGGCTGCTAGAATTTGAAAATTGACCACATACCGTGTAACTGATAGACTCCACTGACGTGAATCAAAAAGCTTGCCTACTGTTTCTTGACCACCATGTATGAACGTGGTGATCTAAAACTCCTGACTCCTGACCTGACTTGATAGTGAGCTCATAATGGAGGCTATCTTTGACTCGGTTGTCGCATGGGTGCTGGGCTGCTGATTAAACACATGTGTACACTGTAAAAGTGCACACATCTGCCCAAATCTCCAGAATGCTTAGCTGGGAACGGTATGAATGGGTCTTTGGGAGAACAGGGAGAACATGCAAACTTGTCGAGATAAATACTGCAATAAATATGTTTATTATGTGGCAGATAGATTTTATGCCCATGCTGTGGTGGTGAAGATGATGATGATGATGATGATGATGATGATGATGAATTAGTGAGTAACATTAACCTGAGTTCATAACATGATCCAAGCTTTACACAAGTTCTTCGAACAATGCAATAGTCTGAGCTAGCTTTGGTGTCTCATAAGCTTGAAACATCTTTTTTTTAATAATCAACACATTTTCTGTAGAGAACATATTTTTATAGATCTGAGTGGTGTACCTTTTTGAAGAATATAAAAAAGTACAGTTCAACATTCACATTTGACAAAAAAATTACCAAATTTGGGCTATTGTTTTTCTCGTTGATTCCTGTCTTTTTCTCATAATATAATACTGAACTCTCATCAAAAAACAGCACTGCCGTGACCTACAATGGATTACATTATTACTCCCCCACCCACTGGAAAAACATTTATTTGATGGACTGAATGCAAGGGTCAGTGAATTAGAAAAAAACAGTTTTGCATGATATAAAATAAATCTCATAGTCCACAGTAGCCAGTGTGAGCTAACCAAGTGCAAATTTGGTTAGCTGTGCTTCAGCAGCAGCACAGCAGCCAAGACGCCTGGGTGGTTGGGTGACTGTCTCAAATAAAAACAGCCCACAGTTAACCACAAAGCATTGTCCATTTCAAACAGGCTTTCTCTACTTCGCAGTCCACCTGCTGAGGAACAAACTCTGATCATTACAAATAATATAAAATTCTATTTAAAATGGCTTGTAAAGGATAAAAAATAAATACGTTAAGATTGCAATTCACATCCAGTAAATGACTCCTGGTTATATCCATTGGTAGTCACCAAAATTTTTGTTGAGTCGTTGTGTAATTTAGCAAAGAAAGTGTCAAACGCTTTAGTTTGGGCAAGTCCCCTGCCCAATCTGACCAGCGATAACATGTACAGTATAACCTCATATCATACTGAATCACTGGCTGCCCAGTGGTGTGACACAGGACATGGGCTTTGTAGATAATTGGTAGTCTTTTTGTGGGAACTTTCAACCATCTGATGAATTGGCAGATTAATTCAAAAACACAACAGGAGACTAGTCACATAGATAATTAATGTTTAGATTTAATTTAGTCATGTCACCTGACTGATTTGGCTGCTGTATGTTTACTGTTTGAGTCTGATGCTGTTTGTGGATTTTTGTTCATACTGTTCACTGCATATCCTATCAGGATAATCCCTCATTACGCGGTTAATGCAAGAATCCCTCATTACGTGGTTAATGCATGCCAGGACCACCCGCAAAAAACAAAATTCAAATATTAATTTTCTATCTGTACTAACTTTTCCAACACTCATAGATTGTTTAAAGCACCCTTTAATGTTTCTTTAATACACGGAAGTACTCTACGTTCCGAGAGTCTCGAAATGCAGGGTGCTTCTGGATGCTGTCAGATAATAGAATGGTCGTACAGTATCACTTGACTATCTACTAAAAATCCAAAATGTAATGAAGCCGGGCATCTTGAGTCGGGTGTTGTGGCCTGCTTCACTGATACACTGTAATCCCTTGCTTATTCACACTTAAAGATGCACGGCTTCACTACATCACTCATTTTTACTAGGTAGTCACGTGATGCCGACAGCAGGCTATTGGCTGACAGCATCCGTGTGTGCACTTCGTTCTGAGACTCAAGGTTCCTCCCGCATCTTTTCTTTAATGCAAAAGTGTTTTTAACAGTCTGTGATAACCCATGTTGTTCTATTGTATGTGTGTTGCCTGAGTTGGCCTACATCTGTGTGTTCTGCATGTGTTTGTGAGACTGAGAAGGAGGCGTGAGAGTGCGAGCGGGAGATTATTGTCAGTTCTTGTTTGTTCCTTGATAAGGCTGGTCGACAAATAAAAACCATTCAAAGAATATATTGTGCGTCATCCTTGCCCACCACAAGAAACCGGGGGTGTTACAAGTCTATAACAGTGTGGAGATACAGTATAAGGAAGGTGGAAAGGTAATACAGCTATAAAGTGGTTTGATATTAGTATAGGGAGGGTTCATAAACATTTAAATCACCATAAATAATAAGATAAATACATGGAATTTTGTTTTTTGCAGATGGTCCTGGAACGCATTAACCGCAAGTAACGAGGGATTGCTGTACTTTGAGTTCATCTGAAATTTTATGCTGACTGTGAGTTTCGGGCAGAGATGGACGGAGTACTTGACCCCAGTACTTGAGTAAGAGTACAAATACTTCTGGTCAAAATTTACTCCGCTACAAGTAAGAGTAGCCCAGTCAATACATTACTTCAATAAGAGTAAAAAAGTACTTGCTTTTAAATGTACTTAAGTTTTCAAGAGTAAATGCTTTTAAATGTACCTAAAGTAAAAGTAAGAGTAAGAGTAAATTCCCTTTTTTTTTTTTTTTTTTTCTATCTTTGATGAGAATAGACCTGAGTGGATTACTGTCATTTTACAATTTTATATATAGTACCTTTTATCTCTTGTTTCAGAGAAAACTCTCTGAAACCACTGCATGTGTTTGTGAGACTGAGAAGGAGGCGTGAGAGTGCGAGCGGGAGATTATTGTCAGTTCTTGTTTGTTCCTTGATAAGGCTGGTCGACAAATAAAAACCATTCAAAGAATATATTGTGCGTCATCCTTGCCCACCACAAGAAACCGGGGGTGTTACAAGTCTATAACAGTGTGGAGATACAGTATAAGGAAGGTGGAAAGGTAATACAGCTATAAAGTGGTTTGATATTAGTATAGGGAGGGTTCATAAACATTTAAATCACCATAAATAATAAGATAAATACATGGAATTTTGTTTTTTGCAGATGGTCCTGGAACGCATTAACCGCAAGTAACGAGGGATTGCTGTACTTTGAGTTCATCTGAAATTTTATGCTGACTGTGAGTTTCGGGCAGAGATGGACGGAGTACTTGACCCCAGTACTTGAGTAAGAGTACAAATACTTCTGGTCAAAATTTACTCCGCTACAAGTAAGAGTAGCCCAGTCAATACATTACTTCAATAAGAGTAAAAAAGTACTTGCTTTTAAATGTACTTAAGTTTTCAAGAGTAAATGCTTTTAAATGTACCTAAAGTAAAAGTAAGAGTAAGAGTAAATTCCCTTTTTTTTTTTTTTTTTTTTCTATCTTTGATGAGAATAGACCTGAGTGGATTACTGTCATTTTACAATTTTATATATAGTACCTTTTATCTCTTGTTTCAGAGAAAACTCTTTGAAACCACCTGCACTGATGTGCTTGCCTTTAGAACCATTATATTATACTGTACCAAGCCTTCTCCAACATCTATAAAAATGGAAATAAAATTAATGGAATCATCAAAGAGGACAATTAATGTAGCCGCAAGAGGACACAAGCCAGTGTCTTATTGTGCCGGTCCCAAGCCCGGATAAATACAGAGGGTTGCGTCAGGAAGGGCATCCGGCGTAAAACTTTTGCCAAATCAAAGATGCGAATCAAACCTATGACTTCCATACCGGATCGGTCGAGGCCCGGGTTAACAACGACCGCCATCGGCGCTGTTGACCTACAGGGCGCCGGTGGACATTGGATTACTGTTGGTCGAAGAAGGAGAGGAGGAAAGTGCGTTCGCACGAAGAAAGAGAAGAGGAACACCAAGAGTATAGGACTGAGAGTAGGGACGTTGAATGTTGGAACTATGACAGGAAAAGGTAGAGAGTTGGTTGACATGATGCAGGGGAGGAAGGTAGACATACTGTGTGTCCAGGAGACCAGGTGGAAAGGTAGCAAGGCTAGAAGTTTAGGAGCAGGGTTTAAGTTGTTCTATCATGGTGTAGATGGGAAGAGAAATGGAGTAGGAGTTATCTTGAAGGAGGAGTTTGTTAGGAATGTCCTGGAGGTAAAAAGAGTGTCAGATAGAGTGATGAGTCTGAAGCTAGAAATAGAAGGTGTGATGTTCAATGTTGTTAGCGGGTATGCTCCACAGGCTAGATGTGAGCTGGAGGAGAAGGAGAAATTCTGGTCGGACCTCGATGAAGTGATGCAGAGCATACCTAGAAGTGAGAGAGTTGTCATTGGTGCAGACTTCAATGAACATGTTGGTGCAGGAAACAGAGGTGATGAGGAGGTGATGGGCAGGTTTGGTATCCAGGAGAGGAACGCAGAAGGACAGATGGTAGTTGACTTTGCAAAAAGGATGGAAATGGCTGTAGTGAATACTTTCTTCCAGAAGAGGCAGGAACATAGAGTGACCTATAAGAGTGGCGGTAGGAGCACACAGGTAGACTACATCTTGTGTAGACGGTGTAACCTGAAAGAGATCAGTGACTGCAAAGTAGTGGTAGGTGAGAGTGTAGCCAAACAGCATAGGATGGTGGTGTGTAGGATGACTCTGGTGGTGAGGAAGATGAAGAGGGCAAAGGCAGAGCAGAAGACAAAATGGTGGAAGCTGAAAAAGGAAGAGTGTTGCATGACTTTTAGGAAGGAGTTAAGACAGGCCCTGGGTGGTCAGGAGGTGCTTCCAGATGACTGGACAACTACAGCTAATGTGATCAGGGAAACAGGTAGGAGAGTACTTGGTGTGTCATCTGGAAGGAAAGTAGATTCCACCACCAAGGAGACTTGGTGGTGGAATGAGGAGGTACAGGAGTGTATACAGAGAAAGAGGTTAGCCAAGAGGAAGTGGGACACTGAGAGGACTGAGGAGAGTAGACAGGAGTACAGGGAGATGCAGCGTAAGGTGAAGGTAGAGGTAGCAAAGGCCAAACAAGAAGCTTATGATGACTTGTATGCTAGGTTGGACAGTAAGGAGGGAGGGACTGATCTATACAGGTTGGCAAGACAGAGAGATAGAGATGGGAAGGACGTGCAGCAGGTTAGGGTGATTAAGGATAGGGATGGAAGTCTATTGACAGGTGCCAGTAGTGTGATGGGAAGATGGAAAGAGTACTTTGAAGAGTTGATGAACGTGGAAAATGAGAGGGAACAAAGACTAGAAGAGGTGACTGTTGTGGACCAGGATATAGCAAAGATTAGTCAGGATGAAGTGAGGAGGGCATTGAAGAGGATGAAGAGTGGAAAGGCAGTCGGTCCTGATGATATACCTGTAGAGGTATGGAAGTGTCTAGGAGAGGTGGCGGTAGAGTTTCTGACTGGGTTGTTCAACAGGATCTTAGATAGTGAGAAGATGCCTGAGGAATGGAGGAGAAGTGTGCTGGTGCCCATTTTTAAGAACAAGGGAGATGTGCAGAGTTGTGGCAACTACAGAGGAATAAAGCTGATGAGCCATACAATGAAGTTATGGGAGAGAGTAGTGGAAGCTAGACTAAGGGCAGAAGTGAACATTTGTGAGCAGCAGTATGGTTTCATGCCAAAAAAGAGTACTACAGATGCAGTATTTGCTTTGAGGATGTTGATAGAGAAGTACAGAGAAGGCCAGAGGGAGCTGCATTGTGTTTTTGTAGATCTGGAGAAAGCTTATGACAGGGTGCCCAGAGAGGAACTGTGGTACTGTATGAGGAAGTCTGGAGTGGCAGAGAAGTATGTCAGAACGGTGCAGGACATGTATGAAGACTGTAAGACAGTGGTGAGGTGTGCTGTAGGTGTGACAGAGGAGTTCAAGGTGGAGGTGGGACTGCATCAGGGATCAGCTCTGAGCCCCTTCTTGTTTGCCATGGTGATGGACAGGCTGACAGACGAGGTTAGACAGGAATCTCCATGGACTA
This sequence comes from Antennarius striatus, assembly GCF_040054535.1. Lineage (NCBI taxonomy): Eukaryota > Metazoa > Chordata > Actinopteri > Lophiiformes > Antennariidae > Antennarius > Antennarius striatus. The sequence continues at coordinate 12,181,686 of NC_090783.1, read as the reverse complement.
TGATGTTTGCAGATGACATTGTGATCTGTAGTGAGAGCAGGGAACAGGTGGAGGAGAAGCTAGAGAAGTGGAGGTTTGTCCTGGAAAGGAGAGGAATGAAGGTTAGCCGCAGTAAGACAGAGTACATGTGTGTGAATGAGAGGGACCCAAGTGGAAGAGTGAGGTTAGAGGGAGAAGAGATCAAGAAGGTGGAGGATTTTAAGTACTTAGGCTCAACAGTCCAGAGCAATGGAGAGTGTGGAAAAGAGGTGAAGAAGCGTGTCCAGGCAGGATGGAACGGGTGGAGGAAAGTGTCAGGTGTGATGTGTGATAGAAGAGTTTCAGCTAAAATGAAGGGAAAGGTGTACAAAACTGTGGTGAGACCAGCGATGTTGTTTGGTCTAGAGACAGTGTCACTGAAGAAAAGACAGGAGACAGAGCTAGAGGTAGCAGAGATGAAGATGCTGAGGTTCTCTCTGGGAGTGACCAGGAAGGATAGGATCAGGAATGAGTATATCAGAGGGACAGCACATGTTAGAGGTTTTGGAGATAAAGTCAGAGAGGCCAGACTGAGATGGTTTGGACATGTCCAGAGGAGAGATAGTGAATATATTGGTAGAAGGATGCTGAGTTTTGAACTGCCAGGCAGGAGGCCTAGAGGAAGACCAAAGAGGAGGTTTATGGATGTAATGAGGGAAGACATGAAGGTAGTTGGTGTGAGAGAAGAGGATTCAAAGGACAGGGCTAGATGGAGGAAATTGATTCGCTGTGGCGACCCCTGAAGGGAAAAGCCGAAAGGAAAAGAAGAAGATCAAAGAGGACAATTATGTTATTTTCACATTTTATTAAACAATCCCCCCTTCCATACACACACAAGAACAAATGGAGACATATAGGCCCAACCAACTAGTTTAACTGGGGACCAACTGGAACCCCTAATTGACACACTGGTGGACTACTGGTTGAGAACCACTGCTTTACAACAAACTAAATCTCTGCTTTCAACAACTCAATGTTTACAGGAAGGACATATCCCAGTACCACAATATTTGTGTCCCTCAGACTGTCTGTCTCCCCCCACCTGTCTGTAAGTCTATCTGCCCCCCCCCCCCCCATATTGAGCCTTCTTAGAAATTAACTCGAGTAAGAGTAATAAGTATGAAAGAATTCTAGTATTTGAGTAAAGTAAAAATCCTTAGAATCTGTACTTAAGTACAGTACTTAAGTAAATTTACTCTGTTACTGTCCACCTCTGGTTTCAGGGTGGCCCTAGATCCATGGGGAATTGAAATCCACTGGCTTCTCACCTGGCTTCTCTCGAAAAATCATTTTGTTCTCGTCTGCCCTGAATTCCAGTGAGTCTATTTCCTTTTGACTGAGCTCCTTGGCTCATCTCAGCAAAGACTGTTCTGCTCCACAGCAGGTGGATATGGCATGCCTTCGTACGTTTGCCATATGGACAAAAATGTTGGTACCCCTCTGTTAATGATAGAAAAATCCACAATGATTATTGAAAACACTTGAAACACAAATAACAATAAATTAAAAAAATATTGAAAATATTAAACAATCAAAATCAGTCATCACTTGTTAAATGTCGTTCAACATTTTTAAAAAAAACAAAATACTTAAACATGCCTGGACAAAAATGATGGTACCTCTGTGAAAGATTGAAAAAAAAATGACCAGAGGGACATGAAAAACTGAGGTGTGTCCTGTAATTGGCATCACAGGTGTGTTGAATCTCATAAGTAGTCAGTCTACCTATTTAAAGGATGACAAGTAGTCACTGTAGTTAAGTAGTATGTTAGAGCAGTGCGGGACATGTATGAGGACTGTAAGAGTGTGGTGAGGTGTGCTGTAGGTGTGACAGAGGAGTTCAAGGTGGAGGTGGGACTGCATCAGGGATCAGCTCTGAGCCCCTTCTTGTTCGCTTTGGTGATGGACAGGCTGACAGACGAGGTTAGACAGGAATCTCCATGGACTATAATGTTTGCAGATGACATTGTGATCTGCAGTGAGAGCAAGGAACAGGTGGAGGAGAAGCTAGAGAGGTGGAGGTTTGTCTTGGAAAGGAGAGGAATGAAGGTTAGCCGTAGTAAGACAGAATACATGTGTGTGAATGAGAGGGACCCAAGTGGAAGAGTGAGGTTACAGGGAGAAGAGATCAAGAAGGTGGAGGATTTTAAGTACTTAGGGTCAACAGTCCAGAGCAATGGAGAGTGTGGAAAGAAGTGAAGAATCATGTACAGGCAGGATGGAACAGGTGGAGAAAAGTGTCAGGTGTGATGTGTGATAGAAGAGTTTCAGCTAAAATGAAAGGAAAGGTGTACAAAACTGTGGTGAGACCAGCGATGTTGTTTGGTCTAGAGACGGAGTCACTGAGGAAAAGACAGGAGGCAGAGCTGGAGGTAGCAGAGATGAAGATGCTGAGGTTCTCTCTGGGAGTGACCAGGAAGGATAGGATCAGGAATGAGTACATCAGATGGACAGCACATGTAAGAGGTTTTGGAGATAAAGTCAAAGAGGCCAGACTGAGATGGTTTGGAAGTGTCCAGAGGAGAGACAGTGAGTATATTGGTAGAAGGATGCTGAGTTTTGAACTGCCAGGCAGGAGGCCTAGAGGAAGACCAAAGAGGAGGTTTATGGATGTAATGAGGGACAACATGAAGGTAGTTGATGTGAGAGAAGAGGATGCAAAGGATAGGATTAGATGTAGGCATTTGATTTGCTGTGGCGACCCCTGAAGGGAAAAGCCGAAAGGAAAAGAAGAAGAAGAAAGAAGTAGTCACTGTGGTGTTTGGTGATATGGTGTGTGTTTTACTGAACCTGGACAGCAGCAAGCAAAGGAGAAAATTGTCTCAGGATTTTAGAAAGAAATTTATAGACCAGCATGTTAAGGTAAGGGTTATAAGACGATCTCCAAGCAGCTTGATTTCCCTGTGACAACAGTGGCACATATTATTCAAAAGTTTAAGATCCACGGGACTGTTCAGTCTAAAGCTGACTCAGATTGTATTTTGCCTAGTTTTTTGCTACGTAGTGACAAAACTTGACCTTGTTATGTAATAAAATGGACACAGAAACAACAGGAAAATTGATGATAAATTGAAGAGACAGATAGTTCGAAAGGTATCCAAAGAGCCCAGAACTCCACTGTTGCGATCTGACACTCAATCAGTGTCAGATCACACTATTCGTCATTGTTTGAGCCAGAATGGACTCCGTGGGAGACGACCAAGGTGGACACTACTGTTGAAAGCAAATCATAAAAAAGCGAGACTGGAATTTGAGAAAATGCATGTTGACAAGCCACAAAGCTTCTGGGGGAATGTTCTTTGGACAGACGAGAAAAAAATGAACCTTTTTGGTAAGGTACATCAACTGTATGTTCACAGACTGAAAAAGCAAGCATATGAAGAAAAGAACACAGAAACCTGGAAGAGGTTTGGTTATGTTCTGGGGCTGCTTTGCTGCATCTGGCACAGGGTGTCTTGAATCTGTGCAAGGTACAATGAAATCTCAAAACTATCAAGGCATTCTGGAGAGAAATGTGCCGCCTAGTGTCAGAAAGCTTGGTCTCAGTTGCAGATCATGGGTCTTCCAACAACCCCAAACACACAGCCAAAAACACCCAGGAATAGCTTAGAGAAAATTATTGGACTATTCTGAAGTGGCCATCTATGACCCCAGATCTAAATCCTACTGAACATGTGAAACATGCCATCTGGAGAAGACACTCTTCCAACCTGAGACAACTGGAGGACTATGCTCACGAGGAGTGGGCCAAAATACCTGTTGAGAGGTGCATAGGTCTCATTGACAGCTATACAAATTGTTTAATTGCAGCACAGTTAAATTTACAGTTCATGTGATGTTATGTGGCTCACAATGTCAAGTTGAAATGTTTAGAGTAAACTTGTTGAATGCATAAATTATTTAATTTACAATACAAAAAACTCCCTAGGCCTACAATGGCTGATCTCAATGTTGGAAGTGTAGGTTTTCAGGTGGGAATAGGAGCTGGCTTTTTGAGTGCCTTTTTTGTAACATTGTGAAAGCTGTTAAACCCTAACAAAAAATTAAAGCTGAAAGGCAGCTCATTGAAAAAATAACCTAATTGATTTGTCATTCTTTGTCACATTTACACAGGTGCTGTGTAAATGTCACAGTTTATCTACCAGGTGTGATTTCTTAAAACATTTTAGGCTGAGATATCTCCATCATAATGCCATTGTCATTCTCCTCACTCTTCTAGCCTCTTCTCAAAACCTTCTATTCCCAACCTTGTTCTAGTATTCTCTCTACAAGCTACTTCTCTCATATCCTTTCTCTTATTCCATCCACTTTCTACCAGCTGTTCTCCTTTTACTAACATTTTTTCTTCATTAACTCATTAGTTATTGGCTAGTAATGAACCTGTCTGCACATTCTGCTTGGGTGGTTCAGTATATAACCAGACTAATATCTCTCTACTCTGTTGGGTCTACACCTTAGATTAGCAAAGCAGGATGGCAGGAGGAGTGACTTTCAGAGTCCTCTTTGGAGGTAAAGAGGATGCAAGAAAACTCACCATTGAATCTGGAATACCAAGAGAATTTTGCTCTTCAAATAAAGCCTTTCCTCCAGCTGACTGAGCCATTCAGACTGCAGTACGCAGACAGAGACATAAATGATCACTTCATGAACCTCTCATCAACTTCAGAGCTTGAAGATAAAGCTATTGTGAAAGCTGTGCACATACCTATTAAGACAAGCAGCTCTAGTGCACTCACAAGAGATGCCAGCCTTACAATCCCAGGCACTTCTCCCAGTGTCAGCCCCTCATCACCTGAGACAAAGGTCTGTGTAGGTTCTCAGTTATCCAGGTCATGGTTATCCAAAGCTGTTTAAGTCAATCCACTGGAAGTAAAGAAAGTTCTTGAAGACGTTTCGTCTCTCATCCAAGAGACTTCTTCAGTTGTGAAGGTGGCTGGTCAGATTAACAACGACTGCCATCAGTATACCTTGGCGTTCCTTTTGTCTCTCTTCCTGCGAACACACTTTCCTTCTGTCCTTGTTCGACCAACAGTAGTCCAATTTCCACTGATGGCAGTCATTGTTAATCTGGGCCTCAACCGATCCGGTATAGAAGTCATAGATTAGATTTGCATATTTGATTTTGCAAAACTTTTAAGACGGATGGCCTTCCTGACACAACCCTCTGTATTTAAAAGGGCTTGGGACAGGCACAATAAGACACTGGCTTGTGCCCCCTTGCGGCTAAATTATTATCATATACAGATGTCAGTAGATACTGAGTTAATAATATCAGGCTGCCCCAATAAGTTCCATAGGCAGTTACAATTCTCCCTGATGGGAACCAGCAGAATAAATCATATTTCTCTGATTTTAGTGTACCTGCGATGACTTTATTTTGGCAATCTGAGTGATAGGAGTTCAAAATCTGGACAGAGCAACACTCTCTACCCTAAGACCCTTGAACTAGATGAGGATAAATTCCATAAAAACCCAATATAGGGAAAAAAGGAGACGTTTACCAATTTTTCCCATGGTAATATCTCCAAAAGATAGCAAGTTAGTCATAGAAACGTTACGCACATGGCAGTAGGAATCTGCAAGATGATAATGCATAGGAACTCAGTATTACTGTTTTGGACCAGAAAGTAGCAAAGATCAGTCAGGATGAAGTGAGGAGGGCATTGAAGAGGATGAAAAGTGGAAAGGCACTCAGTCCTGATGATATTCCTGTGGAGGTATGAAATTGTGTAGGAGAGGGGGCAGTAGAGTTTCTGACTAGGTTGTTCAACAGGATCTTAGATGGTGATAAGATGCCTATGGAATGGAGAAGTGTGCTGGTGCCCATTTTTAAGAACAAGGGAGATGTGCAGAGTTGTGGCAACTACAGAGGAATAAAGCTGATGAGCCGTACAATGAAATTATGGGAAAGAGTAGTTGAAGCTAGACTAAGGACAGGAGTGAGCATTTGTGAGTACCAGCATGGTTTCTTGCCAAAAAAGAGTACTACAGATGCAGTATTTGCTTTGAGAATGTTGCTAGAGAAGTACAGAGAAGGCCAGAGGGAATTGCATTGTGTTTTTGAAGATCTGGAGAAAGCTTATGGCAGGGTGCCCAGAGGGGAACTGTGGTACTGTATGAGGACGTTTAGAGTGGCAGAGAAGTATGTTAGAGCGGTGCAGGACATGTATGAGGACAATAAGACAGTGGTGAGGTGTGCTGTAGGTGTGACAGAGGAGTTCAAGGTGGAGGTGGGACTGCATCAGGGATCAGCCCTGAGCCCCTTCTTGTTTGCTATGAATCTCCATAGACAATGATGTCTGCAGATGACATTGTGATTTGTTGTGAGAGCAGGGAACATGTGGAGAAGAAGTTAGACAGGTGGAGGTTTGTCCTGGTAAGACAAGATTGAAGGTTAGCCGCAGAAAGACAGAGTGTGAATGTGTGTGAATGAGGGAAAAAAGTGGAAGAGTGAGGTCACAGGGGGAAGAGATCAAGAAGGTGGAGGATTTTAAGTACTTTGGGTCAACAGTCCAGAGCAATGGAGAGTGTAGAAAAGAGGTGAAGAAGCATGTACAGGCAGGATGGAACGGGTGGAGAAAAGAGTCAGGTGTGATGTATGATAGAAGAGTTTCAGCTAAAATGAAAGGAAAGGTGTACAAAACTGTGGTGAGACCAGCGATGTTGTTTGGCCTAGACAGTGTCACTGACAAAAAGACAGGAGACAGAGCTGCAGGTTGCAGAGATGAAGATGCTGAGGTTCTCTTTGGGAGTGACCAGAATGGATAGGATAAGGAATGAGTACATCTGAGGGACAGCACATGTTGGAGGTGTTGGAGATAAAGTCAGAGAGGCCAAGACTGAGATGTTTTGGACATGTCCAGAGGAAAGAGTGAATACATTGGTAGAAGGATCCTGAGTTTTGAACTTCCAGGCAGGAGGCCTACAGGGAGATTGCAGAGGAGGTTTACGGATGTAGTGAAAGAGGACATGAAGGTAGTTGGTGTGAGAGAAGAGGATGCAGAAGACAGGGATAGATGGAGGCAAATGATTCACTGAAGCAACCCCTGAAGGGAAAAGCAGAAAGGAGGAGAAAAAGAAGAATGAAGGTGAATAATGACAGTTTAAATGTTTTATTCCACCATAATTCTCAGATTATGGTGGACTGGAGGTGGAGGCAATCCCATCTGGCTTGTGGTGCAAGGAGGGGAAACTTCTCCCGTGATGCCAGTGCACCGCAGTACCACACAGAGACATAGATAAACACGCACTCACTCACTCAGACCTATGGGCAATTTGGAAAGGTCAATCAACCTGAAGTGCATGTTTTTTGAGGTGGGAGGAAGCCAGAGAACCTGGAGAGAACCCACGCAGACACGAGGAGACCATGCAAACGCCGCACAGAGCGGGATGCGAACCCAGAATTATAGGTAGACATTGCTAATCACAGCACCACCGTGCTGGCGTTGTGAAGAAACCATCCATGGCAAATTTAAAAAGTTAGAGTTCACTGCCACGGCCTCTGATATAGTGTACTTTTCAGTTCTCTCCCAAGAATGCTTCACCCTTCACACTGAGTCAAGTAAAACTGGTATCAATGCTATTGAATCACATGATGCACATTAGTCAGGCAGTACACTTGTGTCTTCGACAAATGTACAGCTTATCAAAGGACCTATTGCATCAACTGTAAATTGGTAACCATGACAACTGTCTTCAAACACTAGAGCACATTTTGTTTTCTATGATCCAATTTAGAAGAATAATGTGAACTGAGTGAATGACAGTCAATTCCAACATGCAAAGCAAGGTACTGTTGTGATAACCACACAATCTCTCAGATTATTGTCAGCATGCTGCTTCAGATAAATCAAGCAACATAGCAATTTTTCTGTTATAATAAAGGTTGTTGGTTTAGATGACAAAATTGCAGAAGTTAGTTTTTGAAGGTCAGTGTGAGCATAAAAATCCATGTATTCTTTAGGTTTTACTACACTGAATTTGTGATTAAAACAGCAAGTGTGTTTATTTACACTCATTGTCTATTGTTGAGTTAATAAATGTATATCAGGAAAAAACATGCAACACACAAGTCTAGGGTACCCAGATGAATTTCTAACAAACCTCCTTTATGAGGCAACAATGCTATCCACAATAAAACTGTGCTTGAAAAAGAAGTAGTACAACAAACCAAAACCTTTGACTTCTATTACTCTGCGTTTATGCCAATTAAAGCAAAGGTTTTGGGTAGTGTTACATATTTCAGAAGAGACAATTAAAGAAAATAAATGAAGCAATTGTTCATTTGGTTTGTGTACATTTACAATACAACTTTTCTTTGTCATATTGCTTAGTATGGGATACAGACAGCAACACATTGAGGTTAGAATGACTTTAAATGCATTCCCCTAAACTCTCTCTCACTGATTGTCTCTCTCCCTTGTTCCTCTGTTTACATTTTCCTCAAGCCGCAGAGAGGGCTTTTTAAGCCAGTGCCACATATAGAAAAGAATGAGTGTATGTATGTGTGGGTAGGTGAGTGAGGGATTGATAAATTCTGCCAAAAGGTCTGTTCACCATAAACAGTGTTTTAAAAGCTGAAAATCCCATAGTTCTATGAAGAGAAGTTGTTTAAGACAGAGAAAAAGATGAAGAGATGTCTGTGTAGGTTCTTAGTTATCCAGGTCATGGTTATCCAAAGCTGTTTAAGTCAATCCACTGGACTGGACTGAAGAAGTCTCTTGGATGAGAGACAAAACTTCTTCAAGAATTTAACGTCCAGTGGATTGACTTAAACAAATTTGCAATATCAAGAGAGAGTTTTTAGAGAAGGTTTAAGAGAAATTGAGTGGGAACAGAAGAGCATAGGGAAGAAAACGGTTCCTTGGACAAAAATTGTGCTATTTTGTTGATGATAAATACAAGCTGTATTTACTGTAAATACGGGCAACTGTACATCATTAGACCCAGTTCAATTTAAAACAAGTAAATCAACTTCAATTTGTATCTCATGTCATGTGTGGGGTTAGGACCCATACGTAGAACACCAGTGGACACATTTTTAATCAGCTCAGCAAAAAATCGAGAAACACAAGAAAAGTCAAGAAGTCCAACAAACTAGAGGCGTGAGCAAGGGAAGAAAACAAACTGGCACAGAACTAGTGATGACTGCTTTGTTTCAACGCTCTGATATATATATATATTTTTTAAATTGTATATACTGGTTTGATCCCCGAAGGGAAATTAAGAACCCACACTCTAGCTAATGATTCAAACGCATGCATACATATATATTTGTGAGTACAGGCCCCTGTATCACACAAACACACAGGGGGGCCTGTAGGCATGCAGGGGAGGTAGAGTGGCAGGCAGCTCCTTCTTGGTGTGCCTCAAAAGAGTAATTTGTAAAGGGGACGGCACCTTGCTCAAGGGTGCCTCGGCAGTGCTCCGTAGGTGAGCTGACACCTCCCACTGTCAGCTCACCTCCGGGTATTTTTTGGGGGGCGGGAGCGGGAATCAAACCACCGATCTTAAATCATAGGACAACCCGCTCTACCGCCCGCTTTACCACTGAGCCACTGACAGCCATTGATACACGCCTCGGTCTCGGTGGGAGTTTCTTTCTGAACTACTGCTTCGAAGCCTGCTACAAACATGGAATAGTCACTTGATTGATGACATTTGAAACACTCAATTGCTTTGAAACACTAAGTGCTTCATTCACCAGGTGGCACACTGGCGCTTCATTCACCAGGCTTCGAAACGCTGGCCGGTCCCAGTTATGTTAGAGGAGATGAAACACCACGGTGCACTGCCTATTGTGTCAATACCTTCTAGGTTCATTAGATTAGGGATCTGATTGCTCACGGTTTTCTTTCTAATTGCTTTGCAATAGAACCAACCAGAAAGAGGTCTCAAGTCTGGGAACATTTAAAACTGGTGCGCCAAAGAAAGTAAATTTTAATTTCTAAGAAACTTATTTTCAAGCTCTGTTGCTCACACAGTAGAAAAGAATAAACCACACACATATCATTCTTAATTTACAGGTGAAGTGTTTTCTTTGATCCCAGTACCTGACATACAGTAACAACAAGTCGTCAATGATGAGGCGTTACCGAGCCAGACATGATAATGAAGCCGATGGTGCTGATGTGATTCGGACTTTTATCTAACAATATAGGCAGTGTTTATACAAGAATTAACCAGTTTGTTGCAGACACTTAACAGTTTCATATGGTATTATATTGTTAAAAGATATCATCATGCTCTTTAAAGTCTCAAAGTTAATGCTATCCCATGTTATCACGAATACATGTTTGATTTATTTATTTATTTATTTTTGTTTTTTGTTCATTAGTCCATGTTTCTGACATCAATGATGTTGATTTTTTCGACTGTTCCATGATATACTTGACGTGTCCACTGTCGCTTCCACTACTGAAGTGACTCTGTTGTACTGATCTTTGGTGGAGTAACAATTCTTGTCAATCTTTATTGCTCATATTTCACCAACTCCTCTGCACTCCTGATCACCATTGTTTTCATCTGGTCTGGAGAAAGTCCCTTTGTTCTGATCAAGATCCTGCAGTTGTTCATCCAGGTGTTGTTGATCAGCCCATTCTTCTTCAGTTGTTGAGCTTTTTTAGCGATATCAGCATTCTTTTTAGTGAGATTCTCATTAATGTAGATTTTTTTTTTCCCTTTCAGTTTGAAGCCTTGTTTCAGAAGAGCAATCTTGTGTTTACGATTGTTCAATTTTATTAGCACTGCAGGTGGTCTCCTACCTCCAGATGGTAATGGGTAACACGTCTCAATCTGGTAAATATATGTATATATTTATATTAAAAATACATGCATGAACATGTAATCAATATGGCTTATTGCTTTATTGAACCCGGCAAGGATCAATGAACATAAATCAATGTCCTATAATATATGGCTACAATATAACAAGAAAAGATTAACACATTCAGTTTAATTATATTTGATTTCATTCAGAAAATGTATGTGCTACAAGAAACTTCAAAGTAGTGTTTTCTGGGGTTATTGACCGTTGTGTGGTTGCAGTACAGACACTGTGTCAAAGAGGGCACCCACTTTCTCAATGAATGGAGCACCGAGTAATGAAACAGTTTTTGGCACAATTGTTGTGAATTGTTGGAAGCCCCATGGGGTGCCAATCGGACATCACTACACAGAACCAAAGGGGAAGCCAGCTAGCTAAAAAGCTTATTGATCTTGTCCAGGCACAGGTATGGACATGAAGGAACAGGTGCGGAGACAAGGCTCTGCCCACAAGTTCAGCCACGCATCCTGCCATACTCCAGCACTGCAGAGCAATTTGACACAAATACCGAACCATGACATCTCAGGCCACTTCCAGACATAGCTGGATCTTTTTGAAAATGCAACTTTTATCTTACAGTTACCTTCGTCCACACAACAACGCAGACATCCAGGACAAAAATGGAACTTTTTAAAAATGCTGGACATGCTTTGTCTTTTACAAACTGAATGGATGGAGTTAAAACTGGCTATTTTTTGTTGTGTAACAGTGTCACAGACGCGTTGATAAACATGCTTGGTAGTTGAATATTTGTTTGTCTGTTTCTTCCTTTATGAGTCATTAAGTTTATATATTTATTTGTTTATTCATTCATTTATTCACATTCCTTGCCTAATACACCGACGCCAGTTGTGGGTCAAACTGGGATGTGCTGCCTGCTGGTGGGAGAACTCTATGATGGAGGCTGCCTCCAGGAGGAACGGCGTGAATTTCCACACGTCCAGGTCCTCTCTCCTGTCGTTCTCGAAGTTGTTACGGAGTTGTTCTTCTTATAAACATGTTGATAAACGCAATTACGTGGTTACGTGTGGATGGATACTTTTTTGAAAACGCTGTTATGTGGACGCAATTTGTTTTTTAATACGGGGTGAAAAAAGTTGCGTTTCCGAAAAGATCCGGCTACACGTGGACATAGCCTCAGAAGTATGTCAGTAATGATTCTTAGGCTATGGTAGGGGTCTCTGTTGAAAGGTTTAAACCTAAACTTCTACCAAGTCTTGCTGACTTGTCAGAGGGAGGTATTTAAGCAACATAGTTGTCACAATCCGCTCCTGGTTTTCCTCTCATCTGCCCAGCTCTACCTGCCTTCCACTCCCACCTCATCAGTGCAACTACCTTCACCTGTGTTTCCTCACCTGATTATCACCTGCCAGTTCAGTACATATTCCCTCCCATTCCTCTCAGTCTCTGCCAGATTGTCTTCGTATCATGCAAAGCTCTCTCGCATTGATCTCCGGACTGCTTCCTCGGTTTGGACCCTGCCTGTCTTCAACCACTGTTCCTCGTCTCTGCCCCGGTAATCTGACCAGCCTTCTGTCCTTGACTACTCTCCCTGCTCATCCCTTGTCTGCTACCTGTCAGCTGGGATTCCTGTTTTCTGAGACTGTTTTTCTGGAATATTGCTGACATTCCGTGCGAACCTCAGAATAAACTGTTGAACTCTTCCTGATCTGGTCTCAGTCTGTGCTGTACTTGGGTCCTACCTCTGACCTGTTACAGTACAATCTGGCCATAAATGGATCCAGCACAGATTGATCACCTGATCTCCCAGATGGAGGATATGCTTGACCAGCTGGTGGCGACTTCCGTTGCGGCTACAGCAGAAAACCAAAAGGTTGTGGCACAAGTTCGGTGTGATGTGGCAAGTCTCCACGCCCGCACCCAGGCCCTGGGGCTAACACCGTCTGCCTCACCGGGAGCCACGTAGTCGTCACCTGCCTCGGCGGGTGCTGCTGCTCCGCCGTCCACCTCAGCGGGTGTCGCCGCCATTCCACCTCCGGTCCAGGAGCCTAATGTGTGAGCACCGGAGCATTATGATGGCGATCCTGCCACCTGCAATGCCTTTCTCTGCAACTGTTCCATCATTTTTTTCCCTCCAGCTGCTCACCTTCTCCTCGGAGGAGGCTTAGGTGGCTTACACCGTCAATCACCTCAGCGGGCGGGCACGTCTGTGGGGCACTGCGGAGTGGCAGAGGGGGACTCCCGCCTGTTGATCTTTCCGGTCCTTCGCCGACAAGCTCCGGATGGTTTTTGGTACCGGACCTCTGGGGGCCGACGCCGGGCGAGAACTGCTGGATCTGGTCCAGGGCAGCCGTTCAGTCACGGATTACGCCATAGACTTTCGTACAATGGCCCCTCTGTGTGACTGGAACCCAGTTGCCCTCCGTGATGTCTTTTTGCGGGGGCTGGCTGGATACATCAAGGACGAGCTGGTCACTTATGAGCTGCCGTCACATTGGAGCGCCTCATTGAACTCACCACCCGCATTGATCTGCGCATCCAAGCACACCGGAGAGAAAGACGCTCTGAGCTCCAGTCACGCCCTGCCCGTCCCCGCAGTCCTCCTCGCTCCAAGCCTACAGTGGCAACAACCTCTCTCCTGTCTGCTTTAGTCGCTCCTGTGTGTGAGGGGGATCTGGAGCCGATGCAGCTTGGCCGCACTCGCCTCTTACCTGAGGAGAGAGAGAGAAGACAGCGCTTGAACCTCTGCATGTACTGCAGTCAGCCAGGGCACTTCATCAGCCGGTGCCCAGTAAAAGCCAGAGCTCACCAGTGAAAGGAGGCATACTGGTGAGCTCCATCACTGATCCCGCCTCCTGTGAAAGGCCAAGCATCACCGCCGAGTTCCTGCTGCCTTCTGGTTCCCACTCCATCGCCGCCCTCCTCGATTCTGGGGCTGATGGGAGCAACATGGATGAGAACCTAGCTCTTCAGCTGGGACTACGCCCGGAGCTGCTCCCGTCGCCCATTGCAGCCAGAGCCCTGGACGGACATGTGCTGGGGAGGGTAACATCTCAAACCAACCCAGTGCGCATGCTCCTGCCAGGGGGGCACGGTGAGAGCATCCAGTTTCTGCTTCTGTCCACACCTAGCCAGCCAGTCATTCTGGGGTACCCCTGGCTCTGCCTGCACAATCCCAACATCCACTGGACAACCTGCTCCATTCGGGAGTGGGGCGCGACCTGCCAGCGGACCTGTCTCGGGGCGTCGTCAGCTTCTTCTGCTCCTGCTCCTGCTTCTACTCCTGCTCCAGACCTCACTGGGGTTCCTGCTGTGTACCAAGACCTGAAAGAGGTATTTAACAAAGCTAAAGCCACCTCCCTGCCGCCACAGCGCCCTTATGACTGTGCAATTGACTTAGTACCTGGCACATCTCCTCCCAAAGGACGTTTGTACTCTCTCTCTGCCCCTGAGAGAAAAGCCATGGAGGTATACATTAAAGACTCCTTGGCGGCAGGGATCATCCGCCCCTCTTCGTCACCTGCTGGCGCAGGATTTTTTTTTGTGGAAAAGAAGGATAAGACACTGCGCCCCTGCATAGACTATCGTGGACTTAATAATATCACGGTTAAGAACCGCTACTCCCTCCAGCTCCTCTCCATGGCTTTTGAACTGCTCCAGGGGGCGACGGTGTTCTCAAAACTCGATCTGAGGAATGCTTATCATCTGGTTTGCATCCGGGAAGGAGATGAGTGGATGACTGCCTTCAACACCCCGACAGGGCATTACGAGTATCTTGTGTGCCCTTCGGTTGACGAATACCCATGCAGTTTTCCAAGCCCTGGTGAACGATGTGCTCCGGGACATGCTGAATAAGTACGTCTTTGTGTATCTGGATGACATCCTGATCTTTTCCCACAGCGTGGAGGAGCACATCGTCCACGTCAGATCCATTCTCCGCCGCCTCCTGGACAATGCCCTCTTCGTCAAGGCGGAGAAGTGTGAGTTCCATGTACCCTCAGTCTCCTTCCTGGGGTACATTATTACCAAAGACTGCATAAAGATGGATCCTGCTAAGGTTTCAGCTGTAACCTCCTGGCCGGTTCCAGAGACACGCAAGCAACTGCAACATTTCTTGGGGTTTGCCAATTTCTACCGGCGCTTCATCAGAGGTTTCAGCTCCATCGCATCTCCCCTCTCTGCCCTCACCTCATCCAAGACCTCCTTCCGTTGGAGTGATGCAGCTCAATGAGCCTTCGACACCCTCAAGACTTGTTTCTCTACTGCACCCATCCTCCAGATCCCCGATCCAGAGCGCCAGTTCACCATGGAGGTGGATGCATCCAGTGTGGGGGTGGGGGCAATCTTGTTGCAATCCAAAGCTCCATCCCTGCTCCTTTTTCTCTCGCCATCTCAGTCCCACGGAGAGGAATTATGGCATTGGTATCAGGGAGCTTCTGGTGGTAAAGGCGGCCTTGCAGGAGTGGCGCCATTGGCTACAGGGGGCCGAAGTGCCATTCATTGTGTGGACTGATCACCGCAATCTGGAATATATTCGCTTTGCCAAGAGACTGAACTCAAGACAAGCCCACTGGTCACTGTTCTTTGACAGGTTTAATTTCACACTGTCCTATCGGACGGGCTCCTGTCTGTCTCCCACCCACTGTCTCAGAGGAGTTTTAGCCCCCTCCGGCCTCCCCCCTCCATCCCGGTTCAGGCTGGGTCGTCTGGGACCCCCCCCCCCCGATTAAGCACTTTAGTTTCCACCATAGAACAGGAAATACAATTTTTGATTATTCAATAGTAAAAGTAGAGGTAGGCATTGCATTGTCAACGTACAGTAATCCCTCATTGCTCACGGTTAATAGGTTCCAGGACCACTCTCAAAAAACAATATTCCGTGATTTAGCGACAAACTATTGTATTATTTACACTAATTCAAAAGTTTATGAACCCTCACATTACTGATATTAAACCACCTTCTATCTGTATTACCTTTTCCCACACTCGTATAGATTGTTTAAGGCGCTTTCAAGTGTTTCTTTAATATATGGATGCTGTCAGCAAATAGCATACGCGTACTGTAGCGCGGGAGTACTAAAAATCTGTGATGTAGTGAAGCCGACCCAAGTCAAATCGATCAATCAATCAATCAAAAAAAATTGAATTACATCCAAAACCAAACAAAAAATATTTCTCAATCTGCTAAGAAGAGTGCAGAATGACATGGTTCCAAGAGGACAAGTTCAACTTAAATATAACACTTTTTTGGGAGTAAAAAATGCCACAGAAGTGGAAGTGAAGGTTTACTGATGCAAACAAAAGGTTTTTGGTGTTTTTTGAATGTTATTTATTTATTTTATTTTAGTTTTTAGATCCAGACACGGTTTGGCACAGAAAAACTAGGGTTCAACCTTTCTGTTCAAATATTTATATGTTGTAAAACCACATCTCTTAAACTTTCTGCCTATGGAGGAGAACATAATATCACAGAATATAACAGACTGATTTCCTTCTTTGTAGCACACAGTACAGACACAGTGTTTAAAATTGTCCTTCCAGCAGCAGTCTTTTCAATAAACAGCCTGACACTGATTTATTACCATAGTTCTCCTCAGTTAGTTAAATCTCTCTCTCTCTCTCTCTCTCTCTCTCTCTCTCTCTCTCTCTCTCTCTCTCTCTCTCTCTCTCTTTCTGTGTTTCTCTCTTTCTCTCTCTCTCTGAAAATGATGGACAGAGTGTGGAGCCAAGAGCGTGGTGAATGTTTGTGGATCATTTTTGTTTTTTTCTGCTAACTTTTTCTATTTTCTCTGGGTGAATGTGTGTTGAGTTTGTGTGTATATAGTGGTGTGTATGTAGTGTGTGGGGGGGTGTTAGTGAAAGGTTAGTGGGGTGGTTTCGGTGTGTTTGGGGGGGTAGTGTGCTAGGTGTGGCACCATGCTTGTGGTGGAGGCAGCTCCGGTCGAGTTTGAGAGGCTGACTCGTCGTCATGCCATCAAACTTGTGCCTGCCGTGCGATGCTCCATGAAGGAAGCAGGGCTGGCAGGGGGAGAAGTGATTGGGTACGGCAGTATGAACTCTGCCGCCCACATGAATGGAGCTATCATCATGTTTTTGGACAGCACAGCTAAGGTTTGCAAAGTTGTTGAAAAAGGAGTAGTTATACAGAACACATTTTCTCCTGTTCTCCCCTTCATCAGCCCGGCCACTAAGGTGATTATATCAAACGCACTTCCATTCATAAGAAATGAAGTCTTAACTGAAGAGCTGTCATGGTATGGCCTGATGGTGTCATCCATAAAAATGATGTCGTTGGGGTGTAAAATTAAATTAAAGCACGTTACGTGTCACGGAAGACAGGTTTATATGGTCCTAAAAGAGACCACCAACGCGACATCAGAAACCATGAAATAATTTGGCTATGGGACGGAGGGACACTTGGTCCACTCCTGCCCACCAGCAGCGGTGGATCCCCACCGCCGCTGCTGGTGGGGATCTATTGGCCGCCTTGGCGCCGGTCTCGGCTTCGGTTTCCCTGGTGGCGGAGAGCCCGGTGCGGAACCTGAACCCAGTCGTTCGGGTCCCTGAGGGTTCGGTGCAGGTTTTGGATCAGGTTTCTCCGAGGGGGGTTGGCCCAGTGCTGAGTTGGGGCCCAATTTCCCTGTCTCCGGATGCTCCGGTGGCTTCAGTCCTCATGGCCACACCCGCAGATTCCAGCGGTGGCTGTGATGTACAAGAACAGACTGGTAACGATCAGCCAGAGATGGCTGATACAGTTTCTGATAGTGATGAAGAGTACAATGATATAAACAAATACATGTATGATGAAATTATTAACGACATGAAATTATTGATGATGTCTGATGATGAAATATCAAAAATTTCTCAAAAAAAAAAAATTCAGAATCTGTCCAAAGCGATGTCAAGACAAGGAGCATGGCCAAGGTGTCAGCTGGGAATGACTCCTCTCAGCTCTAGGATTCCCAGGTTATTTACTCTTCTTTGGAAATAAAAATGTTGCTGGAGAGCACAAAAGGGTCCAGACTGCCTGAGGTTCCGAGACCACTTCTCGGACCTTGAGCTGTTCATCAAGTCAGCCAGACCTCTGACCAGGAAGGCTGGTCGGGGAACAGATGATGTGCTCACAGACCAGGAGGGCTACAGGTTAAAGAAGATGGTTTTAAGAATGAAGACACAGCTAAATTAATGAAGAACACGACTGTTAAAATAGTCTGCTGCTGATCTTTTAGTGTTTGGTTTTTTTTAATTGTGGTCTCTCTTTCAACCACGCGTGTTTTTAAAATCAGCACTTTAAATGTGAATGGGGTGATAGCTGATTTTAGAACAGCTGACATTTTTAAATTAATGGAGCAAAGGAGAGTAGATGTGGGGTTTTTACAGGACACACACAGTACTGCAGACAGCTAGAGTGACCGGAGGAGGGCATTTAATGGGAAGGTATATTTGAGCCATAAATCTAGTTGTAGTGGGGGGATGGGGATTCTATTCTCCAGATGTTTTTTTCCTGTTTTTAATGAGGTGGAGGAAATTATTCCAGGTGTTTTAAAAGTCAAAGCCCAGTTTGAAAAGTTGATGATGGTGTTTTTAAATGTCTACTCTCCCACCAATGGTGTGGAACAGATGTCATTTTTAAACATTTTATTTGATACTTTTCGAACTTTTAACAGTGATGATTTTGTGCTTTTAGTGGTGATTTTTAACTGTACAGTGGATCACAACCTGGACAAGAATCATCCTAAGCGTCACCCTGCCTCTCCATACAAAATCAGACAGCGAATGGTAATACATGAGTTGTCTAATGTCTGGAGGGTTTTTAACAGAGACCAGAGGCAGTACATTTCGAGCCACTGCAGAGCAAATGGTTTGTCTTTTGCCAGATTAGACCATTTTTACTGTTTTAATTATCAGGTGAAGACTTTTTTTTAAAATGTAGCATCCAGCATGTGGGTTTTACTGATCACTGTCTCCTCTCCTGCTCTGTTATTACAAAAAAAAGTATGTTTTGAAAGCACCAATTGGCATTTTAACTCCAGCCTTTTAAATGACCAGGTTTTCAAATATGTTTTTAAGTGTTTCTGGGCTCCCAAAGAGAAGAGTATAACTGCTTTCAGCTGTATTCAGCAGTGGTGAGATTTAGGAAAAACCCAAACCACACAGCTCCGTCAACAATACACTTGCAATGTCACTAAAAATGTAACACGGTCTGTGGGAGACCTGGAGACCAAGATAGTAGAACTACAGTCTTTATCAGAGTCTACAGGAGATCAAGGGTGTTTAGATTCCCTCAAATCTAAAAAGAAGTCTATAGCCAACCTGCTGGGCACAGTGAGCTCTGGTCAGGTCTCGGTTCCTGAACGCCTCAGCGATGGACGTTCCCTCTCTGTTTTTCTTTGGGTTGGAGCAGAAAAATGGACAACAAAAAATCTTCCACTCATTACGTACAGACTGTGCCTTTAAGAGATCTCAGACTCATCTGAGATCAAGAAGTGTTCTGTTGGTTTCTACAGAGACCTGTACATGAGTGAAGGGACACCAAACCCAGAGGTGCACAGCAGCTTCCTTAATGGTCTCCCTCAGGTGTGCATAGAGGACAACTGTCGGCTCGGGGCAGACCAGAAACCTCAGGAGCTGACCTCGGGTTGATGATCTTACAGAGCGGCAGAACTCCGGGATTAGACAGCCTCCCCATTGACTTTTACAAGTCATTTTGGTCGATCCTAGGGCCAGACCTGCATGAGGTGTTAACCTCAAGTCTGAGAGGTGGAAGACTGCTTTTGAGCTGCAGAAGAGCCGTCATCACTGTGCTGCCTAAAAAGGGAGACTTCCAAAACCTGAAGAGTTGGAGGCCGGTGTCTTTGCTGTGCACAGATTATCAAATCCTGTCCAAAGCTCTGGCCTTGAGAATGAAGGAGGTAATGGCGTCCATCATCCACCCTGACCAGACTTCCTGTGTACCCAGCAGGCTCATCAGTGACAATGACACTTTAATTTGGGATGTTTTGGAGCTCTCCAGCTCATTGGGTGTAGACAGTGGTCTCATTTCTATAGACCAGGAAAAGGCTTTTGACCGGGTAAACACCAGTACTTATGGCAGACTCTGGCTGTTTTTGGGTTCAACCCAGGCTTTATAGCTAAGATACAAGTTCTCTACAGTGACATTGCAAGTGTTCTGAAAATAAACAGTGGTTTGTGTGCTCCGTTTAGCATTCAGAAGGGGTAAGGCATGGGTGCATTCTCTCTGGAATGCCATCGAGCCTCTGCTCAGTAAACAGAGACAAAATCTCCAGGGTGTTCGATTCCCTGAGCGTGAGATATCCTTTAAACTATCGGTGCACGCTGATGACCTCATTGTCTTAGTAAATACTCAGAAAGATATTGACTGTTTAACTCATACTGTTAATGATTTTGGCTTCATCTCCTCTGAAATGGTAAACTGGAGGAAGAATGAGAAAAAGTCAGCCACCAGTGCCCTGTGCCCCACCTCTTCACCCTCCCGGATACATGCCACTATCGCAGTGTCATCGGAGTACTTCTGTATGTGGCATGTATCCGAGTTGTGCTTGAAGTCCGATGTGTAGAGGGTGAAGAGAATGGGGGAGAGAACGGTCTCCTGTGGCGCCCCCGTGCTGCTGGTCACCATAGAAGACAAACAGTCCCCCATACAGACATACTGGGGTCTGTCTGTTAGGTAGTCCGTAATCCAGCTCAGAAGGTAGGGGTCCACAGCCATGGAGGTCGGTTTGTCCTGCAGGAGCTGGGGCTGGATGGTGTTGAAGGCGCTTGAAAAGTCAAAGAAGAGCACCCTGACGGCACAGCCCCCAGCGTCCAAGTAGGAGAGTATGCGGCGGAGGAGGTACAAGACAGCGTCGTCAACCCCAACCATGGCCTGATAGGTGAACTGACGATCTCAGTCATAGTGGGAGCAGGAGGACATGGTGAGGTTGGAAGTACAGTGGTTGAGGTGAGGCTGTAGAGCTTCACAGTTCTTGAAGTGGTCTGGGGAAAAGTGGAAGGGGTGGAAGGAGAGGAAGCACAGGAGGAGGGAACATCAGTGGAGCGGTCTGCAGGGCCGGGAGAGGCCCGGGACGAGGAGCCGGGAGTGGTGGGGGAGGTGAACCGATTGAAAAAGCTGTTTAGTTCATTCGCTCATTCATTATTCCCCTCTACAGTGCTGCGCCCTTTCCCATGTCCGGTGATGGTTCTCATCCCATTCCAGACCTCCCGCACCTGGTTGCACCCCAGCTGCTTCTCTAGCTTCCTCCCGTACGCCTGCTTGGCCTCCCTCAGGCAGAGTCTCATTTCCTGCTGGGCCTTCCTCATCTCCTCCTCGTTCTTGCTCCTGAACACCCACCTCTTCCTGTTCAGGACAGCCTTGACTTCCTTTGTGACCCATGGTTTGTTGTTGGGGTAACACCTGACTGTCCTGACAAGGGCCACGGTGTCCACACAGAAGTTCATGTAATCTGTAAAACACTTAGCTGCCCCCTCAGTGTCCTCCCCGTGTGAGCCCACAATAACATCCCAGTTGGTGGTCTGGAAGCAGTCCCTCACCATCTCCTCTGCTTCCGGGGACCACCTCCTGACCTGCTGTGTGGTTGCTGGCAGCCATTTCACCAGCGGGATGTAGGTGGGCTGTAGGTGCACTAGGTTGTGGTCTGATTTACCTAGTGGAGGGAGGGGTGTGGCATTGTATGCCTCCTTAGCATTAATGTAGAACAGATCGATGGTTCTGTTCTTCTGTTTGGGGCAGTCTACACACTGGATCATTGTAGGGAGAGATGAGTCCAAGGTGACGTGGTTAAAGTCACCGGTAATAATGGCGAGCGCCTCCGGGTGCCCGGTCCGAAGAGCAGAGGTGGTCCCACAGATGGTCTCTCGTGCAGTCTCTGGGTCAGCACGTGGAGGGACGTAGGACAATAACGTGTGAGAATTCACGCACCAGGTAGTAGGGTCTGATGTTAACAGCTGTTAGCTCCAGATCGCGGTTGCACAGTGTTGATTTCACCGTCACATGTCCTGGATGGCACAATCTGTCGTTGGTATAGGTGAATAATCCACCTCCTTTCTTCTTACCGGCGGTTTTAGTGTCCCGGTCTGCTCGTACGGAGGAGAAACCAGTTAGTCCGACGTTAGCATCTGGCACATCGCCAGTTAGCCACGTCTCAGAGAACACAAACAAGCTGGTCTCCCGGTAGCGCTGTTCAGTCCTGCACAGCGCCGTCAGTTCGTCCAACTTGTTCAGTAGCAAGTTCATGTTCCCCATGATGACGGAGGGGATGGAGGGCTTGACTCGCCTCCGGTTAGCTGCTGTAGCCGTTAGTCTAGCCCTTTCAACGCAACCCGCTCGGCATCCGCGATATCTCAGTCAGAGCTTGGTGGGGATGAGATTGCGTGTTGCTGGGTCTCCTTTGACCCTCAGAGACATTAACTCCTCCTCCTCCTATACATTATCTAAATTTATATTAGAATAATATACGCAGAAACATAGAAAAAAACGCAAAATTAAGCATTACAAACTCGCTCTGAGCAGAGGAAACTGCAGCCTGCTTGCACATGGGCAGAATATGAGTCTCACCGTCTTTTATCTCTGTTTCTCTTTTTACAAACTGTTTTTACTGCATGTGGAGAAGTTTTAGTTGGCAGTTTTTTTAATTGTGGTTTTAAATACACTCGCTAACACACACAGAAAAGCCAGGTTTTAAACTTTGTTTTAGGACAGTCCAAGATGGCAGTACATGTAAGCACAAAGAGGAAGGTGGAAGAGGACCTGAACATTTATGTAGTTATATTGTGCAAAAAGATGATCAGGTCCTGAATAATGGTGGATTTCTACATATAAAGCGGCTGGTGATCTGGACTCGTTCTACCAGGTCTGGGGTCCAAAACGTTCTCTGTTGTGTAGCAGATAGAAAATTAGTGTACGCTGATTGTTTGATTGTGTGTTTGTATTTATGAAGTTTATGTATTTAAAGTGATCAATCGTCCTTTTTACTGACACAAAATGGAAAAAAGCTACTAATAAAAGTTGTTTGTTTTTTTGTTTTTTGTTTTTCAAAAATCAAAACTCAAAAATCTCTCTCCTTTCACTGTTTCCTAGACTGTCGGAGACTCGACGGTTTTTGGAGAGTATCTTTCTCTCATCCGGTCATGTTCTCGACAGGCAGGTGTAGATAATTGGTTTGAAACGTAGGAAGAATTTTAAAAAAAGGATTGGCAGATTATAAACTTTCTTCTGGGCCAAGCGGAGTTGGTAATTTATCTAAGCAGGAAGATAAAGGTTGAAGGTTCATCTGACTGCAGTGCAGACGACATTTTAAGAAGAATGTGTCAAGCAAGAATCAGAATCGATTTTAACTATTTCAGAGCTACGAGTGGTTTACACATTTCTACGAACTTATGGGGTGTAAGAGGTGTTTTATGTTCAGTCTTAAGTAAGGAACTTCTGTTGTAGTGGTTGGTTTAATTCATGCATATTTTGCTTATTTTCCTGCATTTCATGTAATTTGTTTTTGAAATGTGAGTTCCTGTTTGCGTGAATCTCTTTTGGATTTTTTGTCAACGTGACTTTCTTGTAATCTCTCTCTCTCTTTCTCTCTCTCTCTCTTTCTCTCTCTCTCTATGTACAGTGCATCGATAGCAGTCAACATAGGAACAGATTTGCTTTGAAAATTTAAGTATTTATTTTAAAAGAATATATTGTTAAAAAAAAGGTTAGAGTTAATTGCAGTCTAAATATCAACCAAGAAATGTAATTTATATACTAATCCCAAGACCTAGGCTATCCAGATGATTTACATGATGCATGTCTATCCTTACTTATCAGTGATTCTTTCTTTTGCACTGTATGCTGGGAGAGAGTGTTTAGGAAATCTGAAATGTATTTGTGCTATTTTCATTCTTTTTCATTGTTTATTTGTTTATTCACATTTCTGGTGAATTTGGTGCATTTTAAATGAGAGATCTTGTTGCACAAAGGGACAACACTTAACCAAGTTTGAGAGGCTGATACGCCAGCACACCATCAAGCTGGCAATGGTTGCCAGTGGCTCGGGGGGAGTGTGTCTTGTTTGGAGTTAGAAAAGAAGGCCGGGCATGGCAGCATAAAATCAGCCTCACTAATCAACAACACAATGGTAGCTTGTCTGCCTGTAATTGAAAAGGTGAACAATGCGGTTGAGAGTTGTGTGACGATTCACAAGACCTTCACTCCTGAGGAGGTACAGGAGTGTATACAGAGAAAGAGGTTAGCTAAGAATATTTGGGACAGTGAGCGGATTGAGGAGAGTAGTCAGGAATGCAGGGAGATGCAGCGTAAGATAAGAAGAGTTGATGAACAAGGAAAATGAGAGAGAACAAAGACTGGAAGAGGTGGCTGTTGTGGACCACAAATTAGCAAAGATTAGTCGGGATAAAGTGAGGAATGCATTGAAGAGGATGAAGAGTGGAAAGGCACTCAGTCCTGATGATATACTTGTGGAGGTATGGAAGTGTCTAGGAGAGGTGGCAATAGAATTTCTGACTGGGTTGTTCAACAGGATCTTAGAAGGGGAAAAGAAGCCTGAGGAGTGGAAGAGAAGTGTGCTGGTGCCCATTTTTAAGAACAAGGGAGATGTGCAGAGTTGTGGCAACTACAGAGGAATAAAGCTGATGAGCCATACAATGAAGTTATGGGAAAGAGTAGCTAGACTAAGGGCAGACGTGAACATTTGTGACCAGCAGTATGGTTTCTTGCCAAGCAAATACTACGAATTCAGTATTTGCTTTAAAGATGTTGATAGAGAAGTACAGAGAAGGCCAGAGGGAGCTGCATTGTGTTTTTGTAGATATGGAGAAAGCATATGACAGGGTGCCCAGAGAGGAACTGTGGTATTGTATGAAGAAATCTGGCGTGGCAGAGAAGTATGTTAGAGCGGTGCAGAAAATGGATGAAGACTGTAAGACAGTGGTGAGGTGTGCTGTAGGTGTGACAGAGGAGTTCAATGTGGAGGTGGGACTGCATCAGGGATCAGCTCTGAGCCCCTTCTTGTTCGCTATGGTGATGTACAGGCTGACAGAAGACATTAAACAGGAATCTCCATAGACTATGATGTTTGCAGATGACATTGTGATTTGTAGTGAGAGCAGGGAACAGGTGGAGGAGAAGCTAAAGAGGTGGAGGTTTGTCCTGGAAAGAAGAGGAAGAAGGTTAGCTGCAGTAAGACAGAGTACATACAGTATGTGTGAATGAGAGGGACCCAAATGAAAGAGTGAGGTTAGAGGGAGATGAGATCAAGAAGGTGGAGGATTTTAATTACTTAGGGTCAACAGTCCAGAGCAATTGAGAGTGTGAAGAGGTGAAGAAGCGTGTATAGGCAGGATGCAATGGGTGGAGAAAGGTGTCACGTGTGATAGAAGAGTTTCAGCTAAAATGAAAGGAAAGGTGTACAAAACTGTGATGAGACCAGCGATGTTGTTTGGCCTAGAGACAGTGGTCACTGAGGAAAAACAGGAGACAGAGATGAATATGCTAAGATGCTTTGGAAGTGACCAAGATGGATATGATCAGGAATGAGTACATCGGAGGGAAAGCACATGTTAGAGGTTTTGGAGATAAAGTCAGAGAGGCCAGACTGAGATGGCAACGCCACAGCCTACCTGAGTATTGTTGCTGACCATGTCCATCCCTTTATGACCACAATGTACCCAACTTCTGATGGCTACTTTCAGCAGGATAATGCGCCATGTCATAAAGCTGGAATCATCTCAGACTGGTTTCTTGAACATGACAGTGAGTTCACTGTACTCAAATGGCCTCCACAGTCACCGGGTCTCAGTCCAATAGAGCATCTTTGGGATGTGGTGGAACGGGAGATTTGCATGATGGATTTGCAGCCGACAAATCTGCGCCAACTGTGTAATGCCATTATGTCAATATGGACCAAACTCTCTGAGGAATGCTTCCAGCACCTTGTTGAATCTATGCCATGAAGAATTGAGGCAGCAAAAGGGGGTCCAACCCGTTACTAGCATGGTGTACCTAATAAAGTGGCCGGTGAGTGTATATCAGACTATGACGTAGCAGTCATTTTTAAAAATCTGATCCAAACATGAATTGCAATCGAAATCAATTATTTTAGTGATGATGTGACATGGATATCCTGGTGTGTGAAAATATGTACTGAATATGTTTATGAACATATTTTATATTTTTATTTATTTTAGTTTTCTTTTTTTCTGTCTATCTTTCCATTTGTATGTCTCTGTCTGTATTTCTCCCATGGTGGTCCATGCTTCATGTTTGAGAGCCAGTCATCATCATAATTACATTACCAATTATGTTCTGCTGTATAGTGGTACTGTACAAGTTCTATGTGTGCTCCTATTGTTTCATCTTAAGGTCAGTCTTCTTCTTTTCCTTTCGGCTTTTTTCTTCAGGAGTCGCCGCATCGAATCAGTTGCCTCCATCTAACCCTGTCTTCTGCATCCTCTTCTCTCATATCAGATACCTTCATGTCCTCTTTCACTACATCCATAAACCTCCTCTTTGATTTTCCTCTAGGCCTCCTGCCTGGCAGTTCAAAACTCAGCATCTTTCTATCGATATATTCAGTATTTCTCCTGTGGAGATGTCCAAACCATTTCAGTCTGGCCTCTCTGACTTTATCTCAAAATTCTCTAACATGTGCTGTCCCTCTGATGTACTCATTCCTTATCCTATCCATCTTGCTCACTCCCAAAGAGAACCTCAGCATCTTCATCTCTGCTTCCTCCAGCTCTGTCTCCTGTCTTTTCCTCAGTGACACTGTCCATTTTAGCTGAAACTCTTCTATCACATATCACACTTGACACTTTTCTACACCCGTCCCATCCTGCCTGTACATGTTTCTTCACTTCTTCTCCACACTCTCAATTGCCCTGGACTGTTGACCCTAAGTACTTAAAATCCTCCACCTTCTTGATCTCTCCTCCCTGTAACCTCAGTCTTCCACCTGGGTCCCTCTCATGCACACACATGTACTCTGTCCTAACCTGTGCTAGCCTTCATTCCTCTCCTTTCCAGGAAAAACATCCACCTCTCTAGCTTTTCCTCCACCTGTTCCCTGCTCTCAGTATAGATCAAAATGTCATCTGCAAACATAGACCATGGAGATTCCTGTTTAACCTCGTCTGTCAGCCTGTCCATCAACATATTAAACAAGAAGGGGCTCAGAGTGGATCCCTGACACAGTCCCACCTCCACCTCTAACTCCGCTGTCACACCTACAGCACACCTCACCACTGTCTTACAGTCTTCATACATGTCCTGCACCATTCCAGACTTCCACTCCAGACTTCCTCATACAATACCACAGTTCCTCTCTGGGCACCCTGTCGTAAGCGTTCTTCAGATCTACAAACACCACAATGCAGCTCCCTCTTGCCTTCTCTGTACTTGTCTGTCAAAATCCTCAAAGCAAACACTGCATCTGTAGTACTCTTTTTTGGAATGAAACCATACTGCTGCTCACAAATGCTCACTTCCGCCCTTACTCTAGCTTCAACTACACTTTCCAAAAATTTCATTGTATGGCTCATCAACTTTATTCCTCTGTTTTTGCCACAACTCTGCACATCTCTCTTGTTCTTAAAAATGGGCACCAGCACACGTATCTTCCATTCCTCAGGCATCTTCTCACTATGTAAGATCCTGTTGAACAACCCAGTCAGAAACTCTACTGCCACCTCTCCTACACACTTCTGTACCTCCAGAGATATATCATCAGGACTGAGTGCCTTTCCACTCCTCATCCTCTGAAATTCCCTCCTGTTGT
Source organism: Antennarius striatus (assembly GCF_040054535.1). Taxonomy (NCBI): domain Eukaryota; kingdom Metazoa; phylum Chordata; class Actinopteri; order Lophiiformes; family Antennariidae; genus Antennarius; species Antennarius striatus. Next base: position 12,154,092 of record NC_090783.1, on the reverse strand, counting down.
GGTCCACAACAGCCACCTCTTCAAGTCTTTGTTCTCTCTCATTTTCCTTGTTTATCAACTCTTCTTACCTTACGCTGCATCTCCCTGCATTCATGTGTACTCTCCTCAATCCACTCACTGTCCCAAATCTTCTTAGCTGACCTCTTTCTCTGAATACACTCCTGTACCTCTTCATTCCACCGTCAAGTCTCCTTATGTACTTTCCTTCCAGATGACACACCAAGTATTCTCCAACCTATTTCCCTGATCACATTAACTGTAGTTGTCCAGTCATCTGGAAGCACCTCCTGACCACCCAGAGCCTGTCTTAATTCCTTCCTAAAAGTCATGCAACACTCTTCCTTTTTCAGCTTCCACCATTCTGTCCTCTGCTCTGCCTTTGCCCTCTTCATCTTCCTCACCACCAGAGCCAACAAAAACTGATGGGTCTGATAGCAACTAAAGTTCCTCTCCTAAAGACACTTATTTGTTTGTTTTTATTTATTTATTTATTTTAATTTGATATACTGATTGTAAACCCCGCAGGGAACTTAGTGGCACACTCTAGTTAGTTATGAATCATGCATACATATATGTGTGTACAGGCCCTGAACACACAAACACACACACAAAGGGGGCCTGCACGCATGAAGAGGAAGTAGAGAGGAGGGCAGCTCCGTCATGGTGCGCCCCAAATAAGCAACTTGTAAGGGGGACGGAGCCTCGCTCAAGCGCGCCATGGCAGTGCTCCGGAGGTGAGCTGACACCTCCCACTGTCAGCTCACCTCCGGGTGTTGTTTTGGGTGGGAGCAGGAATTGAACCGCCAATCTTGAAACATTGGACGACCCACTCTACTGCTCTACCACTGAGCCACTGCATCAAATATCTTATGATGCAGAGCAACATAAGATATTTCAGTGTGTGATGACCATGATATATTAATTCATCCTTTATTTCCCTTTTTTTATAATCAGAGTGTGCCCTGCTCCACAACAAAAATGGTTCTGGAATGGTTTCAGAAACACACAAGGGGTTCAAATTGCTGGCTTGGACTCTAAATCCCCTAAATTTTAATCCAAATGAGCATTACTGAGATGCCTTTAATAATGTTAGGACAAGATTATTAGTTGTAGGATGGGACATAATTTGCAACATACAGTAATTCCCATTTACTCTGTACAACACAACCTATTCTTGATTTGTATTTCCTTGGTTCTGTAATTTTCTGCCAATCATTCGCCATTATGGAGTAGAACCCCCTTGGGGTGGATGAGAAAAAGCCATTTTTGAAAAACATGTTTACTTGCAGGAATTGAGTATAAAGATTAATCACGCTCATACAACCAAATAGGAAGACAGATTCACACAAAAATAAATAATTGGTTATCACCGCGACAGATACCAGCGACCACAGCTTCAAGCAGCCGCTTCGACAATGGAGGTGGAGAACATGATCCAATCCGACTTAGTGTCCCCAGACTCCTGCGCGATCTGAGAGAAGCTCTCCCGGAGGTGGGAGCTGAAGACCTCACTGACAGTGGGTTCTGCCAGATGTTCCCAATAGACTCTCAAAACACGTTAGGGTCTGCCGAGTCTATCCGGCCCCCTGGTTTGCCAGCGGATCCAGCTCACCACCAGGTGATTGGTTGACAGCTCTGCCCTTCTCTTAACCCGAGTGTCCAACACACGTGGTTGGAGGTCTCACAATACGACAATAAAGTCGATCATCGACCTCCGGCCTAGAGTGTCCTGGTGCCATGTGCACTTGTGGATATCCCTGTGGTTGAACAAGGTGTTTGTTATGGACAAACTGTGACTAGCACAGAAGTCCAATAACTAAACACCACTCCTGTTCAGATATGGGAGGCTGTTCATCCCAATCACCCCTTTGCAGTTTTCACTGTCATTTCCCACATCAGCGTTGAAGTCTCCAAGGAGAACAATGCAGTCCCCAGTTGAAGTACTATTCAGTTCCCCTCCCAAGGACTCCAGTAGGCTGGGTATTCTGCACTGCTGTTCGACCCGCAGGCCAAAACAACAGTGAGATACCTGTCCCCAACCCGAAGGCACAGATGCGACCCTCTCATTCACCGGGGTGAACTCCAACATATGATGGCTGAGCTTTGGGGCTATAAGAAAGCCCAAACCAGCATCTGCCGCCTCTCACCTTAGGCAACACCAGAAAAGTGGAGAGTCCAGCCCCTCTCAAGGGTTTGGGTTCCAGAGCCCAAGCTGTGGGTGGAGATGAGCCCGACTTTATCTAGTCGGTACCTCTCAACCTCCCTCACAAGCTCTGGCTCCTTTCCCCCCAGCGAGGTGACATTCCATGTCCAGTCAGCTAGACTCTTCGTCTGGGGATTGGGTCCCCAGGCTGACGACTGCCAACCAATCCACAATGTACTCGTCCCCTATGGTTTCCTCGGCGGGTGGTGAGTCCACCAAAAGTTGGGCCCATGTCGTCCTTTCGGGATGAGCCTGGCTGGGTCCTGTGAGCAAAGGCCCGGCCAACAGGCACTAGCATACGTGCCCCAACCTTGGGCCTGACTCCGGGATGGGGCCCCAGTTGTGCCATACAGGGCGACATCATGGTCCTTGATGTTTTACTTGCCATATGGGTTTTGTTACTGCTCTTTGAAAGAAAAATAGAAAGATAGAAAGAGACAGAAATGTGACACATTAACCAATCATGAAATTGAGAACATCTGCAACTTCCCAAAAAAGTGCTTGGAAAAAAACCACTGTAGTGACTATTAATTTATTGCTGTTTGGGACAATATGTGTTTAGAGTGTTCAGTAGTCTGTCAATGTTTCATCTGACTATTTATAACCTGCTTGACTTGCTTGCAATACTAAAAAAAGTAGAACGACGTGAAATGTATGAAAGCTTTGACCACAATTAAAATTCAATAAATGCAAAGGGAGTCAATTGGAATAGTCTTTACTAATTCACAAGATAAGATGTTAAAATGCCTTGTGCTGTAGTCCGAGGTAAATCACATCCAGCAAACTTTGCCCAAATTGAACTAACAAGCAAGCTTGGTAGCTTAATAACAAGCAACTACTTGATGGCCCATCCAACAACAGTGCACAGCAAGTCATTGGGTTAATCAAGTAAGTACCTTCTGCCTTCGATGATTTATTAAGTTAGGCCCACAAGACCTCACAAAGGCTAAACAGCATCCTGGATTCACCCCCTTCATGTTGCCACCATGTAGTCATAGCAAGACAAACCATGACCTAACCGCAAACAATCACTGGTTTTGGCCAATCACTGTTTCCTTAATTAGCAGCATCCCAGGTATCAGACAAAGAAGAGAGTAACTTATAGAGTAACACAAATATTTTGCAAGATGGAGGAGGTCAAGTTAAGAAAGCTAGTACCATGCAATGGAAGTGGGTCTTTACAAAGCTACCACTAGCCTCTTAGGACCGGATCCCACAGTGCACCTTCATAAATCTACTGAAGTACAAGTTAGTTAGTCGACCTGTTGTTGTGATCACAATGTTTTGGAAGGACAAGGACACTTGGTAGTGAAATGAGGAAGTGCAGGACAACATGGCAAAGAAGAGATTGACAAAGAGGGAGTGTGAGATGTGCCTGATGTGTCACAATGATATGGCATCGGTGGCAAAATCTATGGCATACGATGAGTTATATAAATAGCTTGGAATTAAAGAAGAAAAATTGGGCTTGTAGGTGATAGGTAGTCAAAAATATCCACGGGTGCAGTCATTACACAGGCATAAAGACAATTAGTCATAGAATGACATTAAATTTGGTGGAGGGGTGAAAATCAACTTGGCAGAGGTGTGGATTTAAGCCAGGGAAGAGTACTACAGATGTGAGCTTTTCTTTGAGGATACTTATGGAAAATTACAGAGAAGTTCAGAAGGAGTTGTGGATTTGGAGAAAGAATATGTTATGGTAATGAGAGTGGAAATGTGGTATTGCATGAGGAAAACAGGGGTAGCTGAGATGATACCTGTGTTATAGAGAGGATATATAGGCATCAAATCAATTTTTTGCACAGGACAAGTTAACAGTTTATGATCAAAACTGATTTAAAGCACAAATGAAAGTATTCTTACATTATAAATGTGTTATGAAGCAAATAATGAAAGAAATGACGCTGTACTAAATAAAATTACTGATCAGAGCCTACCATCAAATAATGAGATTAACTCTGTTTGACCCTATGATATCACTCTACAAAAGTTTGACATTTTGAATAGTAACTTTGTTTATCCCAACTTCTGTGAATCTCTGTGTGTGGCTCCTGTCTCCAGCATGGCCTCAGGCATGTTGTTGCTTACTTCATTAAGTCATGAATCAATTGCCAGAACACCACTGCATATACACATGCAGACATTGTATCCCGTTGTGTTGTGTAGCAGTACGGCTTCAATGATTAGTGTCTTTTTAAGTCTTTTATGTCAGAAAAGGCCAGAAATGTCATTGAGAATCCATCACATGCTAATGAGTTGAATGTGGTGTGCGTATGCCTGTGTAGCCCATACAAAGCAACCAAGACTGAAAATATCATTTTTCTTCCTCAGTATTTTTTATTAATATGTTGCCCGGGGACACAAAAAGGACACAATGTGCATGGCCTTGTTCTGAATAGATAGATAGATAGATAGATAGATAGATAGATAGATAGATAGATAGATAGATAGATAGATAGATAGATAGATAGATAGATAGATAGATAGATAGATAGATAGATAGATAGATAGATAGATAGATAGACAGATAGATAGATGTTACAACCAATAATGAGTAATAATGTCTTAGTATCACCGAAGAACAAATAGTTTTCAAATTATTTTAAGTTTGTCTCATAAAATCTGACTCACAATTATAAATGTGTTTTGAGGTTAACAATGTCTTAAAAACTGAAAAGCAGCATTACAATCATGAAATGAAATGAAAATGACAAATGAAAACAAACTATTTGTGCAGTGAAGTGGTGAGGTTAACTTTTGAAGCCGGAGGGTGTAAACATCTCAGTAGATAGGGGGTATAGCAGGAAATACTATCAGAGAGCAAGTGATATTTTCTTTTGAAACCCTTTTGATATTCCACCTATTCTGGAAATATGTTGTCAATGTGATGACAGTCCAGCAAGGTGGAAAAATGTTCAATAAGTAGTAAGATGTGCAAGGACCTATTTAGCACCAGGACCTAATGGAATTCCTTAGTGCAGGGGTACTAGGGAATTCCTAGTACCCCTGCACTAGGAATTGCCTAGTATTTTACCTTTTACTAAAGGTTGAACCTTTACTAAAAGGCTCAGACCTTTCACTAAAATTTCGTCTTAGTAAAAGGTCTGAACCCAAGTTCAGTTTGTGTCTTATAGCTAGTCCCTATGTCCACATTTTCATGGTTTCAATAATATTTATATGTTTAACTGAGTGCACAGCCAGCTCTTTTACCATAAAGGTAGAACCAGCAAATACTTTTAAAGCCTTTACGCAAGATTAAAAAACACAGAGACCTCAGAATTAAAAGATAAATAATAAATAAAAATAAATTGCAAACAGACCCAAATAACTCTTTTTTTTCCTCTTAAATTAAGATGTCCCCGCCTGAAAAACTGGAGGCCTACACTTCAAGTAAAAAAACATTAACTTCTTCAGAAAGCATAAATAAAAAGTGGATTTTTCAGGGTGGAAATGCAAACAGAGCTTTCTTAATGACAGAAATGGGCACATGACTGGCCTGCCAGAAATTTAAATCTTGATCGGAATGGACTCAGTGCCATTCTCAGGCAGACAAGTATAGTAGGTGTTCATTGTTGATCCTAGAATGATACTTGATGATGTTCATGGTGGAAAAGGGTAACTCAAAACTGTAAGTCAATTCAAACACCATCAAGGTGTGCAGTGCTACTTTGGTTAGACCAGGGAATACACTCTCAGACACTGTAGCCCAAAAGTAGCAAGGTCAGTTGCCTCAAAATGCTCTCTTAATGCAGTATTCCTTTGCAGATTAATGAGCTCAAGCTGTTGAAATCCTGCATATGCTCACTTGAATGTCTATGTCACGTCCTTTGACAATCCTCTGACTTCTCTGATGAGGAAAGGATTCTGGACTAGCAGAAGGAGCTGATACCCAAGACTGAAACTGTTGAATCTTTTACTTAAGTTCATAATGAATTCAACTTAAGAGAAAAACATCTCTCTCACACTGAATCTGTTCCTGCAGTTTTGGGAAATGTTCACACTCTCATTCAAGATCGTCTTTGAAAATGTCCAGCTTCCCCTGTAAATACCGAATAGCTGTCATCAAATCAGCGACTGAATTATTCTGGTCCTGCAGCTTTAAATTGAGCTCATTGATGTTATGTATCGTCAACCAAAAAGACAACCATATTTATCTTGTGTGCTCATCTTGCAAAGAAAGTGAAAACCGTATTCGCTGTCTGTTGCCCTGCTAAGAGACAGAGAGCAACACTGGTCTTTTTCTTTTCAAATAGACCAGAACTGTTCCAGTGTATTGCCTTTACTCAGAAATCTCACACTGTTGTGCAGTAGCAGTGGCATTGGCAAATAACGCTGAAGGAATGAGAATGTTCTAAGAAATTTGATGAGTTTCATCACTGTGATTATTACTTCATCAAAATGTTTTGATAGAGTGGCACAAAGTTCAGTTTGATGGATGGGACAGTGGCAAGGAATGATATCTGGGTTGTCCTCTATCATCCAGGGCACAGCTCTAGTCCCTTTTCCCAGTATGGCAGGGTCCCCATCTGTGGTGACAGAGACCACCCACTTCAGATCTATGTCCCTCTTTGTCAGCATCTATTTTATTGCTGCACATATGTCCTCACCTTTTGTGTGTATTAGTGGCATTACACCAGAGCTCCTTACCTTTGTGAAGGAACCTGACGCAGACCAAAAGCTGGGCATTATCAGTAACATGTGCAGACCAATCAGAATCAGAAAAGGTTTTATTGCCGAGTACAGTAAAAATTACTAACGAGGAACTTGACGCGGTGTCGGTGCATTGAAAGGTGGAAGAGAATAATAGTGAATGAGGAATAGGAATAGGAATAGAAAAACAATTTACAACTCACGCTCACAGATATGTATGGTGCACTCTGAATATCTCTATTAAGCTGTGTCAAGACATCATTTGTTTATATTTCTGAATATTTCTGAAGAGGGACTCAAAACCTTCCTCTTTCATAAAGCTCAGAGTTAGGAACAACATAGATTCCTTTAGATGAGCTGCTATAGGCCTAGACTGTTGAGTATTTTTTCTCTGTCTCCCCCATTAAATAGAGTTACATTAATGGGGAACAAGTGAGGAACAAGTATAGAAGACAAAACATCTGTAAGCTTGACAATCATGCCCCCACTTCACTGGCCGGATCTGAACTTTACACAGCAACCCTGTGTACTTTATGAATAAAAGTTTATTGATTGAGGATATCCGGCAACCATCGAGAGACTATTTCACTGTTTGTGATATCCTTGAAGTCTCCACCATTGGTTTTGAGTCTACCCCTGTTACAGTTCGGTATTTGTGTCATGTTGCTCTGCTGTGTTTTGGTGTGGCAGGAGCTGGGGCTGACCTTTTGGACAGAGCACTGTCTCCACACCTGTTCCTCATCTCCACATTTGTGCCTGATCAGGCTGATTAGCGTGACACTTTTTAAGCCAGCTTCTCCTCTGGTTCTGTGCTAGATTGTTCTGTAAAGGCTTGAACAAGACTGGGGGAGAACCCAAAAGCACAACAGACAAACAGCAGGCCAAGATTCCCAAAAGGTTTAATAAGGCAGACAGGGTTCTGGTACCGAGCAATTAATCCAACAGGCAGACAAATCAGACAAACAGCAGGCAAACAGGCACAATCCAGAAATCAGGCAGGGTCAAGCACAAAGCAATTAAAACCAGGCAAACAGGTCCAAGGAGGGGTTGGCAACAGGCAGGGTCTGGATAACAGACAGAATTAACACGGTAGTGATGTCCGCTTTGAAATGGTGCTCCGAAAAACGCCCCAGATTTTGTAGTGGTTACTCTAATTCATACTTCCTGACTGCCTGAGGCAATGCCTTAACACTGAATAAGATTCATCGCACGCATGTGTAGGTCGAGTAACCCTTACAGCCATATGATCACACCCCCGTGATCAGATCGCATGATGTTTTTAAACCATTCTTAACAATTAAAGTCTGTCACATGGATTGCTGTGCGCATGTTTACGTGACAGTATAGATGAAACTGTCTTTTGTTTTTATTTGGAGCCGATTGACCGCGGAAAACCGGAGATATGATTGTTTACATTTGATCAATGACAAGCGGTTCAAATGGCTTCTTATAATCAAATGGCAGGTGCCGTATTTCTGTCCATGCATTAGCCATCATACAAGCGGGGAAGCATGTATTCATGTGATATGAGCATGTCTCGCGATTCGTGCATTTTTTCACTTGATGCAAACGTGTACCGTGATTGTTGCATTTTGTGCATTCATGCATTTCAAGTTGCACTTATTTTGAAAAACTCCTTTGAAGAGTGGCACAAGTGACACAAATTTAATATAGTTATGTTAGAAGCCTATGGCAAACTTTTTTGAGTTCAAAATCAAACTGATTACCATGTTTTTGGTTTTTATGTGCAATAAAATATAATTTGTCCCATTTTCGAATTTCACTGTGTGTCTATTTTGGCCCATTATGTCAAATAATAAGTTATAGGGAAATATGGCCTCTGAAGGGCCAGACCCTGTGTCTGCGACAAGGATGTGTTTCAAACAGTTTTGGATGCAAGAGCACCTTCCATTAGGACACTGTACTCCAGCAGGTGGGAGATTTTCTCACAATGGTGTGATGCACACACAGAGGTTCCCAAGTATTGCTCAGTTCTGGTGGTACTACAGTATTTTCAATCACTACTGGTGAAAAGCTATCTGCTTCAACACTCGTAGTCTAATTAGCTTTTATTTTTATAGTGCTTAATCACATCTGAAGATATTTCGAAGAGCAAGCATAAGCGACGGTGGTAGGGAAAAACTCCCTCATTGGGGAAGAAACTCCAGGTAGGACCCAGGCTCTGGAGGGTGATCATCTGCATTGACGTGTTGGTTGGGAAAAGGAAATACACTGGGGACAGAGATAGGTCAAGTAAAAGAGACAGAGAGAGAGAGAGAGAGAGAGAGAGAGAGACAGAGAGAGAGAGAGAGAGAGAGAGAGAGAGAGTGGCAGATAGGCCAGATTGAGTTTAATGTCCAATATCAGCAAGATATGTCAGGGTGGATAACCAAACTGTAGGGTCTAACACCCTAGTGACCCAGTTTCTTCAGGGAGCCCTGTTACGGTACCCCTGCGGACTGTGAAGTATACCTCGTGGGACTTAACTCTGGTTCTAGCCTTGACTAAACTGGCCTTTCTTCGAGCAATGGCATCTGCAAAATGTGTGAGCGAGCTTCATGCCTTATCTATGAATGACACATGTGTGCGGTGGTACAAGGGTGTCACTATGGCCTAACCTTTCATTCTTGCCCAAAAAGCCTGGCTTTGGGCCAGTTCACCAAGCCCACCATCATCATACAACATCTGTGACTTTGTGGATACTAATTACTCGACCTCCACATGCATGCGATGGATCTTATCCAGTCTTAAAGGCACTGCCTCTGACAATCATCCAGAATTCATAGAACCACAGTTACATATGTAACTTCTAACAAGGCTCTGCCCAAAAGGCCCCACCTCCTACCACACCCCAGCAAAGAAGAGCAGCATGACACAAATACCGAACCGTGACGCAACCCAGATATTGACTGGCCCTCACTTTCTATAACTAATTGTCTTTTCTGCCATTCACATTCCCTAACTTCTGCTGCCCCAACAATGAGCCTTTCCAGATCCACCCTATCAAATCTTTCTACTCTGCTCCCCGAATGTCATGACCTCCAGGAGGTTTTTTGCAAAGACAAGGCTCTTTCACTATCTCCACATTGACCTTATTTCTGTGCCATTGATCTAATAACTGGTTCCACTCTAAGCAGTAGTTCACTTTATAACCTCTCCAAACCCGAGAAGGAGGTAATTGGGAGCTACCTTTCAGATTCCCATGCTTTAGGCCTGATCCTTCCTTCCTTCTCACCACTAGGGTTGGGTTCTTCATCGAAAAGAAGGATAAGACTCTGCAGTTATGTATTGACTATTGCGGTGTATAGTAATATGGATCTAAGAGTACAAACACCTTTTCACATTTTACTTTGTCTTTTCTAGTGTGTAATTTTTTTCAAGTCCTGTCTTCTTTATATCATAAATGATATGTTTATAAACAATATGCCACTGTGGTGGTACGGTAGGATAGTAGTTAGCACTGTTGCCTCACAGCAAGAAGGTCGTGGGTTCAAACCCCAGCATTTCCAAAATGGCCTTTCTTTGTAGAGTTTGCATGTTCTGTCCATGTCTGAAAAGGTTTTCTCCGGGTACTCCTGTTTCCCCCCAACCTCCTGAATAACATGCATCTCAGGAATATTAGGTCATGTTGGCCCATGTTGGTAAGCGCACCCAGGGTGCAGCGGCCTGACCAACCTCACAATTTCTTTGTATGACTGTATTATTGTGTAATTGCATAATGACCAATAAAGCTTCTTCTTCTCTTCTAAAAAAAAAAGTTTGCTTATGCTGTATTGGATCCACTGTTTTTCTGTAAATATAATTTGCCTTGGCAGCTCGGTGGTGCAGTGGATAGCATTGTCTTTGAACTGCAAGGTGGTTCTGGGTTTGAGTCCCACTCCGAAAATGTGAGTTTGTGCATCTGTGTTTGTCTGTTCTTTGTGTGGCTCCGAGATATACCGGAATCACGCCTGGAGCATACCCTTCCTCACGCTCCAAGTACTATGGAATATATTCTAGCAACCCACGACAGCAGAAGAAGCAGGTACTGAAGACGAGTGAATGAATGAATGAATAATGCTGTTACTGACTTTGATATTTCTATCTTGTTTACAGAGTTTCGGACATGTCATCACTTATTTTACCCTTTTTTCCTTTGAATTGGGGGTTTTGTGGTTAGTAAATCATTGCCTGTATTTAGTTTTCATTTTAGTTTTCATTTTAATTTGCCATTGTGCAATTGCCAATCATATTACAAAAATATGTTTTTGGATAATCTTCTAATTATCAAATTTCAAATTTTTCAAGGTCAGCAGAGAATTTAAATTTTATACTGGTTCTATTTTGAAACCACATGCACAAGTGAATGGAACTGTACCAGCTATGTATTTTTCAATCTCCGTCAGATTAAAGTGGAAAGTATGTATATGTTTTGCCATCAGGAAAGATGACCAAAGAGGATGTTAGGAGCACACTGTCAAATACTGCTTGCAACTTTCCTGTCTTGCTGCCAAATACCCAATAAAGTGTGGTCATTAATTTCACCTTGTATAACAGATCAGAATTTGTATTTGAAAATGACATGGCTTTTAGTATGTAGGATTATGTTCTGCTCTGCAAGCCAATCTAGCATGTAAAAGTTTTCTCAATGACATCTGAACAGAAACAGTGCGGGACATAATTCAGAAGACAACATTTTGGGCTATAATCTGATCAATGAATTATTGCTCACAAAATACATTGCACAAATACAATTTTATTGTATCCACCTTAAAAGATAGCTGATTTATAAAGCTGAATGTCAACTCAGCTGAGACTCAAAGTTTCATCTATTTATCAGATGGTCACAAATAACCAAGTGACTTTGGGATAAAGAGTGCTGCAAAAAAATATTTATCAATCAATAGACATGCATACTGTTCCTGTGCCTAATTAACAATACATAATTTATGTAAATAATAGCAAGGCATGAAAAGAAACAAGAAAGACACATGCACACACAAGCTATGGCTTTACTCTGTGGACAACACATGGAAGAGAATGAGATATGGTCTCAGTTGATGTGTACATCCATTCGACAAATAGCAGTGGTGTCCCAAAGCACGACTCGTAACTCTGATTTTTGCTTGTATCTCAAATGGAAATGGGGACCGAGCTATGGCTTGTACCTCAGAAACCTGTACGCTGAATCACTCTTATGTCAAGATACCACTGTATTTACATTAAAGTTGCATCAGTCATGCAGTGATGTAGTATAACTTATATAAATATTTTGGTGGGTGTATCCAAATATACGTGCCGTCTGTGTTAAAGAGGGAAACAGAGTACCCTATAATGTCTCAATTTAGATTGGTTCGCTTTTTAATGAGCATATAACTGCTCACACACACTGCTTATGTCATCATTAATCATGTATGTGTTAGGATTTTCTTAATAATGACTCTTTTTCTAGCCTTGATTTTAGCATTTCTATTTGATTGTTATTTTTCGGAAACCTCATGATTTAGCCGTTAATAGCCTGCAATTTAAGTTCCCTCTGGGAACAGGGTTGGATGAGACTTTCTCTGAAACACAAGGGCTCTCGATGTTTTAGGGCTGTTCTGGGTGACAGACATCTGAAACGTCACATGGAAATCAGGGATAGTGACTTCACATTGGCAGACTGGAGTAGTTATTCTCCTTTGCAAAAAAAATAAGGGAGAACTGAGGGTGTGGGCTGCATGGTGGCACAGGGGGTAGCACTGTTGCCTCACAACAAGATGGTTCCCATTTCGAGTCCTGTTCTGTGCAAAGTTTTTATCTTTTCCCTGTGTGCGTGGGTTCTCTTCGGGTTGTCAGGCTCCATCTCACCCACAAAAACGTACACCTTAGGTGTACTGCTTGCTCCAAATTGCCCGTGTGTGTGTGTGTGTGTGTGTGTGTGTGTGTGTGTGTGTGTGTGTGTGTGTGTGTGTGTGTGTGTGTGCATGAGTGGTTGTTTATCTTCCATGTGGTTCCGCAGTGCACTGCCGTAATGCTTGGAGTGTCCTCCACCTTTCGCCTGCAAGCCAGCTGGGATAGGCCCCAGCAATCCCTGCCACCCACAATAAGTGGAACAAGCAACAGAAAATGATTGAATGAATGAACTGAGGGTATGTTACAACTCTTGGGTATCACATATGAACCTATCTAGGAAGGTCTATGGCAATGAAATAGAGAGGAGAGTCTGTCAATTACTCAAACCTCAAATTCAGGAGGAATAATGTGGTTTTTGCTCTGGTCATGGAACACTGCATGAACTCTTCACTCTTGCTTCTCTGCTAAAAATTGCATGGGAGTTGGGGACTTCTTTGGGGACTTCAAATAGGTGACTGCGTCCCTCATGATGCTCTGTAGGATGCTCTGACAATATAGGTTATGGGGTTTGTTGTTACAGGGTATTAAAACCCTCTACTACCGGAGCACAAGCTCAGTTTACAAAGCAAACAATAACTTCAGTAAAGATTTCTTCCCAGTGAAAATTTACAGAGGTAAATTCTGCAGGAAGAGCAGCACCCCAACCCCAGTTCAGTGTTTATGCCTTTTATACAAAACGACAGGCAGCATAACAGCTTCACTTTCCTGCCTTAAAAAAGCTGTTTAAATATAGGGAGGTCAGGAGTCTGATCGACTGACCTAACTGACCTAACTAACTATGCCTCATTAGCATGAGACACAAACTGATCTAAATTACTCCAACAGCTACCATTCACATGGTGATTACAAAGAGCAGGCAAACTCTGTCCCATTTCCCGCTACCACCCTCTCATGTGCACGCACGCACGCATACACAGACACAACCACACACACACACACACACACACACACACACACACACACACACACACACACACACACACACACACACACACACTGCAGAGAAGAACATTTTCAAATGCCACTTCACAATATATGTGGGCAAACCCCTAGATAGATAGATAGATAGATAGATAGATATACTTTATTTATCCCAAACTGGGAAATGTAGGTGTCACAGTAGCAGAGCAGAATTAATACAGAAAATATACAGAATATGTGCATTGAGGAAAAATAAGACAGTTAAAAAAAAAATAATAATAATAATAACAGAAAAAAATATATTAACAATATTAACACTAATAATAGTAATAATAGTAATAATAATAACAATACTAACAACAGTACCCACCAGTACCCATATATATATTACTGTGTACACTTATTATTACAAATATTTAAACCATGTAATCTGAGTCAAATAATACTTCATTTTAAGTAACTAAACTTAGTGTGTACTGTCAGCTCACCCAAAAAATACCCGGAGGTGAGCTGACAGTGGGAGGTGTCAGCTCACCTCTGGAGCACTGCCGAGGCGCCCTTGAGCAAGGTGCCGTCCCCATTAGAAATTGCTCATTTAAGGCGCACCAAGGTGGAGCTGCCTGCCACTCTACCTCCCTTGCATGCCTACAGGCCCCCTTGTGTAAGTGTGTGTGTGCTACAGGGGCCTGTACACACTAATATATATATGCATGCGTTTGAATCATTGGCTAGAGTGTGCATTCTTAATTTCCCTTCAGGGATCAAAACAGTATATAAAGTTAAAAAAAAAGCATGGTAGGTCTTTAGTTATAGAACCCTGAAAATGATGACAGAGGCCCACTTACCTATCATAGTTCTAGCTATGATAGGTATATGCGTCATGTGCAGGGACGGCAAGAAACTATTGATAGAACAATCACACACAAAAAATTAAAAGTAAATGTTGAAGACATTAACATTATTATTAATAATTATAAATGTCAAATGTAGATTTGCTGAATCATCATCTTGACCTTACTTTCAAATGTTGATTATTGAAAAGGTACATCACTCACTATTTAGATTTTTTCATTCTTGTGTGTTTATATGCATGGTGATGATTTCAGGAACAATGGCATGTAAAAACAAAAGGTTTTGAAAAAAATTAAACATGTTCAGCTAAAGCATCATCAAGAATTTGTGTTGAATTAAAGTCATTATCTGGTGGTAATTCATAATCTGTCTATAGTAAATGGCTGAAACAAAACAACAGCATGTGTAGTCATGAATGTTTCTGTGTTTGGATCAACATAATTTACCCTATATATGAAAAGTTGGGAACGTATGGCGCAGGATTGTTTTATTTAGCTGCAAGCCAGAGGCAATCTCACTTTTAATTCATTCATAGATTTTTCACTGCTCATGCCCTGTTCATGGCTGCAGGAACAATTTTCCATTATTTTAATTGAATGATAATAGCCTACGTATGCCGTTGCTGGGTAAACAGGTAAATGCCCCCTTCAGAGTCAGTCTGCTCAGTCATTAGCCCAAAGCTAACCCTTCGACAAAGAAGATATCAAAAGCAAAAAAAAAGAAAAAAAGAAAAGAAAATGAAGACTATCATACATTTCTTTTTCTTTTTTTAATTTACTGTAATGATTCCTGTAGAGAAATTATTAATCCCCTCTACAGCACACTTGGTTATATGTTGCATATATAGTGTGTACAGGCCCGTAGCACACACACACACACACACACATGCGTATGGGTGGGGGTAGGGGGTGGCCAGTTCCTTCATGGTGCGTCCCCAATGAGCAGCTTATCTTGCTCAAGGTGCCTTGCTAGTGCTCGGTAGGTGAGCTGATGCCTCCCACTGCCAGTTCACACTCCAAAATGTTTTGCCCGACACAGGTCTTGAACTGGTTATTTATGGTCCCCAGTCCAAGACTTAGTGGGCTGAGCTACTGTTGCCCCGCTATTTCAGGACAAATGCAGAATTTGGCTAGAGCAGGTTCTGCAGTGTCTAATTTGTAATGAAAAATTAGATCGATGAAGCTGTCACAAAGCGGCTCTTGGACACACACCATGGTACCTTTGCATCAAAATTCCCTGCGGGAGATAGCGGAAAAAACTTGTGCCAAGAGCGGCTCAGCATAAAGCTAGCTAGCCATCATCAGTTTGGTGTATGGACCCGGCAAGGTGACTAATTCCACTAGCTTTGCTGTATTTTTAGTAGTAGTGGGGAATGGAAAACCATTCACTGATGGCGAGTATAAAACTTTTATGCTGAATGTAGCCAATGAACTTTTTATGATCTTCTGGATACAAGCGGATACAAGACATGCCTCTGTCGATACAAATTGTAACATTATTTTAAAGAATAAATTCAGAGGCTTCTTATACTCACATGTAGGTGAATTCAGTCTTAAAATATGTTATATGGCTCTCACTGAAATACACTTCCAAATAATTTACTTTCATGGGTCTCTGAATCAAAAAGGTTCCAGACCCCTGCCATATATGCTCCCTTTAGGTTACATTATATGTTAACACTCCGTACAGTTCGATTGCTATGTGGATGACATGAAAATACTTATCAATTAAGTCAGTTTGACTATTCAGTTCAACCAAACTTAATGTATGTTCTGATGATATAATAAACCTGGATGAATTGCAACTTTCTGTTACCTAATGCAGAAAAAATACAGCATTGTGCTAGGCCTAAAACATTTCAGGAACCCTTCTATATTATGCTATAAATGTGCAACTAACTAATTTCCCTTTGGGCTTTAATAAAGTATATAATAAAATATTTTTTTTTAAAAACTAAAAAATAACACAAATGACATATCTGTGGCCCCCATCTCACCGTACAGGAGGTTGTGAGTTGTATTTGATCAGTATATGTTCTTTCACAGCCAGATAAGGCACATATCTTTATTTCCCTGATTAGGCTCATTCTAATCAGAATGAGCCTAATCATTCTACTAAATGTCGTTCTGATATTTAGTACTATGATTACCTCAGATTTTTAATTCAACCAACAAACATTTCTGGATATGCGGAAATTGATGTCTTCAACCCAGTACACCCCTTTGTTAATAGGAAAAAGAAATACACAAGGTGTCAGGCTCAATTCCTTTCTGAGTGTTGTTTGTATGCTCCTCCTGTATCTGAATGGGTTCACTCTGTGTTCGCTTGCTTCTTCCCACCTCTAGAAAACATGCAGTTTAAATGAAGTGTTCACACTTGTCCGTAGGTGTTACTGTGTGCATGTGTTTGTCATTTGTGTGGCCTTGCAATGAACTTGCATCTTATCCAAGGTACTGTATACCCCACTTCTCTGGGATACGCTCCAGCAGACTCATGAAGGCAGATAAGCGGCTTTGGGCAAGCCAAGTGCTATTGTCTCATCTACAAGAGAATTAATATAAATATACAACTCTGTGTCATCAGTGCATGAGTGACAGGAGATATCATGCCCTATTATGATAATGCCACGTGTCAACATATAAAGATTGAAGAGCAGTGGACCAAGGACTAATTCTGTGATAGAGACATGTAAGCTCATGTCCCTAAAGTAGGATGAAAAATAATTTAAGAATAGCTCTACTTCACCCTACTGAAACAGTAGGGTGAAGTACAGTACAGTACACACTCTAAAAAATTATTCAAGGACCTAGTAAATGTGACAGTAATATACAGTATAGTCATGCATGCTCCATAAAAATTCTGAATATCATCATGATGAGTATTTGATTTGACTACATCAAAACTAATTAGTAAAACTCAAACAGGAATATTTGTGTGAAATAGACACATGCATATTAAGTTTACTTACTTAAAATAAAGTATTATTTGACTCAGATTACATGGTTTAAATATTTGTAATAATAAGTGTATGTTTCACCAACTTTTTTGAGAATACTGTATATTCACAAATATCAATTAGTTTTACGAGTTAAACAAGCCAACTCAATTTTATTGGAGACGTAGCTAACAAATTAAAAACATCAAGTAAACAGAAGGGAACCGATTCCATCTTGTTAGGATTTGGGGGCGCTGGTCACTCAATCTGGCTCAGCGTTAGAGCAGATGTCTTGAAGACGGATCGCCCAGCCATCTGGTTCGAATCCCGCTCCCGCCAGGACACCCCTCGGAGTGTGAGCTGACGGTGGGAGCTTTCAGCTCACCTCCCAGCCACTGCCGAGTCGCCCTTGAGCAAGGCGCCGTCCCCGCTACAAGCTGCTCGTTTGAGGTGCGACCCCCGTGCGCGACCCGTCACTCTGCCTCCCCATACTGTTTTTTGTGTGATGTGATGTTACTAATGGCATGCCTACAGGCCCCTAGTGTGTTGTGTTCAAGGACCTGTATTCAACTATGTGTGTATACCTGTTTGCATGACTAACCTATATGTAACCACATGCAAAAGTGTGTAAAGATAATTTCCCCACGAGGGACATTAAAGTGGAGTTTCTTTCTCACAAGTGTCTTCAATTATATTTACTTAGTTTGTTTGGTGGTTTCTACTCAGGTTTTCCATATGGTTAAAAAAAAGCATTTCAGTTACATTTACTCAATTTGTGTAGGTCATTGAACCAAATCAATTCATACTAGACATACTAGAAAATATTACTGAGGCCCCGTCCACATGATGACGGATTTTTTTAAAAAGCAACTTTTTTGTTGCCTTTACGCCTTCTGTCCACATGACAACACAGATATCTGGAACGAAAACACAACTTTTCGAAAACGCTGGCTGAGGTGGATTTTTTTTAAAACACTGGGTCTGCGTTGTTGTGTGGACAGTGTATTCGCAACTTTAAAAAAAACGCTGACTTCTTGCCTGCAACAAAAACCTCTGTGACATCATATTTATGGGCCCGTTTTTTGTGACAACAAAATACGGAGGATTCTATTGAATCAAATTTGACTCAATACTGCCACCACATGGTTTGGCATGCTTATAGCCGTCTTCGAAAACGCACTGCTGCGTTTACGTGTGGATGGAGATTTTTGAAAACCCAGTCATGGGGACATGAATCGTTTTCGATGCGTTTTTAAAAAGTTGCGTTTCTAAAAAAATCCATCATCGTGTGGACGGGGCCTTAGATTTACTCATGACTCAGGTATTATTTTAACAGATTTGAGAGCTTTCATATCTACTCAATATTCGTAAGTGTAAAAACGACACTGATTGAATTAAGTAACACGCAGTATTATTTTTTTGAGTGCAGATGCCAGGCGGATCAGCAAAGCGGATGCGCCTACTCAGATAATACCTGATACCGATGATGATGAGCTGATCGATGATGAGCTCCAACACACCTGATCCTGATTCAAATGATCAGGTGTGTTGGAGCAGGGAAGCATCTAGCCAGGGCCGAGTCCCTGCAACTAAAAACCGGCTATTTTTTTATGTATAACAGATTTACATTGAAGACGCGCTGATGCTTGACAGTTGGATATTAGGCCGTCTGTTTCTTTCTTTATGAGTCATACATTTTATTTATTTATTCATGTACGTTCCTCACCTAAGACACCGCTGCCAGTTCTGGGTCGGACCAGGACGCACTGTCTGCTGGTGGGAGAACTCTGTGA
Organism: Antennarius striatus; assembly: GCF_040054535.1. Lineage (NCBI taxonomy): Eukaryota > Metazoa > Chordata > Actinopteri > Lophiiformes > Antennariidae > Antennarius > Antennarius striatus. The sequence goes on along the minus strand of NC_090783.1, from coordinate 12,134,861 downwards.
TGGAGGTCGTCCTCCAGGAGAAACGGCATGAAATTTCACATGTCTCGGTCCTCTCTCCCGTCGTTCTTGGAGTTGTTACAGCGTTCTTCTCCTAATAAACGTGTTGATCAACACAATTATGCAGTTACGTGTGGATGGAGAGTAAGACATGCAGGGGTTCCGTGAAGTGGTCAACACGACATTACGGAGCCTGGATGAAGGCATTACATACTCAACTTTTTCTGCCCACAGACGCCGGATGAGGACGCTGCTGAACAAGCTAAATTATGTAAGTAGACCACACTCAAATATATTCAATATGTACAAAAGTCTTACTGGCAAAAACATATTGATCATAGATGTTAAGCGTAATTATGTGACGCTCTTATTTTGGTACTTCCTGTTGTAAGCGGAAGTAGTTCTGTTGTATGTGTATGTAAATGTAAGGTGTGTGCATGCTTAATGTGCAAGCGTTCAGGTGAGCATAGCAGGCGCATGTCCAATAAAGAAAAGAGAAATATACTCTGCTCCACTTATTATTCTCCACACAGTTTACATACAAGTCAGATATCGTAACGATAAAGGCCAATTGTCGTTGTTTCTGAAACGTTCAATTATATCAAGTTAGGCTAGCTAACAGTACAGAGCTACCATCAACATTAGCATCAATATGATTCTCAAACTTATTAAAGTAACTAGCTAAAGTTAACTTTAAAATTTTGGACAATGTTTTTATGTCTGGGAGGTGGGGAGAATTGAACATTAGCTACATGCCTTGCTTAGCAAGTTTAATCCAGTCCTGAAGGACCATATTAGAATAAATACAGTTCAGGTGTGTGGGGAGGTGTCATGTCAGAACGAGTTAAATAGAGTTGTAGGAGCCATCCATGAGAGTCTGGACCAATATGCACGTGTCCGATTGTGCATGTGTTGGTTTTGGGTTGTGGTGGGAGGAGTAGCATTATGGGTGTGTCTTCAGAAATTAGTAAACTAATGGCACTCACCTGTATTCACCGGTTACTTGTAGTTATGGCAAGTCAGCTGTTTTATTACTTACTCATTCATCAGCCGCAACAAGAGTAAATTAGAACAACATAATATTAGTTATAAAGATCTCTTTTTATACATGTTTTGGTCGAAGAAGAAGAGAAGAAAAGTGTGTTCATAGGAAGAGAGAGAAGAGGAGCGCCATATAGGTATAGGACTGAGATGGACATTGAATTTTGGAAATATGACAGGAAAAGGTAGAGAGCTGGTTGACATGATTCAGAGGAGGAAGGTAGACGTAATGTGTCCAAAAGACAAGGTGGAGCATTTATTTAGGGACACCTAGCCATGGCTAGGTGTCCCTCACTGGAAGATGCTGGCTGACATTGGCCAGCAACTCATTTTTCCACCTGAGATCGCTTCTACCAACCTTAGGCCAGACATAGTTCTCTAGTCCCCCTCAAGTAAGTCTGTGTATATAATTGAGCTCACAGTCCCATGGGAGAACTCTGTTGAGGAGGCCTACAAGCGCAAGAAACTGCGCTATACAGAGCTGGCAGCTGATGCAGTTCAGAAGGGATGGAATGTCAAGGTCTGTCCAGTCGAAGTGGGATGCAGAGGATTTGTGGCTTCTTCCACCATCAAACTACTGAAAGATATTAACATCAATGGACATGCTCTGCGCCAGGCCACCAGAGCCCTTTCTCAAGCAGCTGAAAAAAAGCAGCCAGTGGATATGGATCAAGCGGAAAGATCCTTGCTGGGCTTTACGATCATGACCCCCCCCCCCCCCGCACATCACACATACACCTAGAAACCCATTTGAAAGCCCTCATACATGAGGGCATGTGAGGTATGCCGTCAGCTGTATGGCTGGCTCAGGGAAGAGGACGCCCCTGCCTTGCACAGTCCCGTGGGAGGCAGACCTTAATGATTGGACATGGGACACAAGCTAAGGCTTGATCACCCTTTAGCTGGCCACCTCCGAAGAGGGAGTACAGTGTTTAAAGGCCAAAACACCCCCTGATTCGGAGGTACACTACTGAGGATGTGTCCCAAAATTAACAACATACCATAGTTAAGAAACTCCCAATGCCACTCTTAACACCAAGGCAAATCTCATGTGACCCCCCCCCCCCCCCCCGGCACAATGGATTGTTTCAACATCACGTCCCGTGTTTTCATGATTCTGTTTATACATGTTTTGGTCGAAGAAGGAGAGGAGACAAGTGTGTTCTTAGGACGAAAAAGAAGAGGAATGCCACATAGGTATAGGACTAAGATTAAGAACATTGAATTTTGGAAATATGACAGGAAAAGGTAGAGAGCTGGTTGACATGATGCAGAGGAGGAAGGTAGACGTAATGTGTCCAAAAGACGAGGTGGAGCATTTATTTATGTATTTATTCAGTTTATATTCTTCTTTCCAGACATGCTATTACAACATATTTGACTTTCATCAGTGTTGGAACATCAGCAACAACATCCGAAAAAAAAAAAAAGGGTTGACGGGTAGAAGCCATTGGCTTGTAAGGTTCCCGTCCCCTAAATCAACAACATCTCTCTCATTGCAGCACATTGTCAACCAAATTCATACATTGCATCTCACAAATCAATTTCAATCATTTTATTCTGGTACATTGTTGTTTTAATCCGTCCATTCAGTCCAATAGGCGTGTATCTTTTCACACGTCTTTTTCAGTTCTTGAGAAGAGTCCAATTTTGTTAATGTTCATTTTGTAATCCATTTCAAGAGCTGTTTCTAAACAATTTTATGGTTTAAGCGCTGATGGAATTCTTGCTTTGTGTGGCTGAGATGATTTGAGTTCTGTGCCTTCCACACTTCTAATCATTGAAGAGGCATTAAATAGGATGAAGAGTGGAAAGGCACTCAGTCCTGATGATATACCTGTCTATTGACAGGTGCCAGTAGTGTGATGACAAGATGGAATGAGTACTTTGAAGAGTTGATGAATGTGGAAAATGAGAGGGAACAAAGACTAGATGAGGTGACTGTTGTGGACCAGGATGTAGCAAAGATTAGTCAGGATGAAGTGAGGAGGGCATTGAAGAGGATGAAGAGTGGAAAGGCAGTCGGTCCTGATGATATACCTGTAGAGGTATGGAAGTGACTAGGAGAGGTGGCAGTAGAGTTTCTGACTGGGTTGTTCAACAGGATCTTAGATAGCGAGAAGATGCCTGAGGAATGGAGAAGTGGGCTGGTTTTTTAAGAACAAGGGAGATGTGCAGAGTTGTGGCAACTACAGAGGAATAAAGCTGATGAGCCATACAATGAAGTTATGGGAAAGAGTAGTGGAAGCTAGACTAAGGGCAGAAGTGAACATTTGTGACCAGCAGTATGGTTTCATGCCAAAAAAGAGTACTACAGATGCAGTATTTGCTTGAGGATGTTGATAGAGAAGTACAGAGAAGGCCAGAGGGAGCTGCACTGTGTTTTTGTAGATCTGGAGAAAGCTTATGACAGGGTGCCCAGAGAGGAACTGTGGTATTGTATGAGAAAGTCTGGAGTGGCAGAGAAGTATGTTAGAGTGGTGCAGGACATGTATGAGGACTGTAAGACAATGGTGAGGTGTGCTGTAGGTCTGATGTTTGCAGATGACATTGTGATCTGCAGTGAGAGCAGGGAACAGGTGGAGGAGAAGCTAGAGAGGTGGAGGTTTGTCCTGGAAAGGAGAGGAATGAAGGTTAGCCGCAGTAAGACAGAGTACATGTGTGTGAATGACAGGGACCCAAGTGGAAGAGATCAAGAAGGTAGAGGATTTTAAGTACTTAAGGTCAACAGTCCAGAGCAATGGAGGATGGAGGAAAGTGTCAGGTGTGATGTGTGATAGAAGAGTTTCAGCTAAAATGAAAGGAAAGGTGTACAAAACTGTGGTGAGACCAGCAATATTGTTTGGTCTAGAGACAGTGTCACTGAGGAAAAGACAGGAGGCAGAGCTGGGGGTAGCAGAGATGAAGATTGGGAGTGACCAGGAAGGATAGGATCAGGAATGAGTACATCAGAGGGACAGTAGATAGATAGATAGATAGATAGATAGATAGATAGATAGATAGATAGATAGATAGATAGATAGATAGATAGATAGATAGATAGATAGATAGATAGATAGATAGATAGATAGATAGATAGATAGATAGATAGATAGATAGATAGATACTTTATAAATCCCGGAGGAAATTGTATATATCCACTGCTCAGGCATTACATAACGAATAATAATAAATATGTTAGAGGTTTTGGAGATAAAGTCAGAGAGGCCAGACTGAGATGGTTTGGACATGTCCAGAGGAGAGATAGTGAATATATTGGTAGAAGGATTCTGAGTTTGAACTGCCAGGCAGGAGGCCTAGAGGAAGACCAAAGAGGAGGTTTATGGATGTAATGAGGGAGGACATGAAAGTAGTTGGTGTGAGAGAAGAGGATGCAAAGGACAGGGTTAGATGGAGGCAATTGATTTGCTGTGGCGACCCCTGAAGGGAAAAGCCGAAAGGAAAAGAAGAAGAAGAAGAAGGGTCAACAGTCCAGAGAAATGGAGAGTGTGGAGAAGAGGTGAAGAAGTATGTACAGGCAGGATGGAACGGGTGGAGAAAATTGGCTGGTGTGCTGTGTGATACAAGAGTTTCAGCTAAAATGAAAGGAGATGTGTACAAAACTGTGGTGAGACCAGCGATGTTGTTTGGCCGAGAAACAGTGTCACTGAGGAAAAGGCAGGAGACAGAGCTGGACGTAGCAGAGATTAAGATGCTACGGTTCTCTTTGGGAGTGACCAGGATGGATAGAATCAGGAATGAGTTCATCAAAGGGACAGCACATGTTAGAGGTTTTGTCGATCAAGTCAGAGAGGACAGACTGAGATGGTTTAGACATGTCCAG
>NC_090783.1:10885000-10915000 GCF_040054535.1 Antennarius striatus | reverse complement strand
AGTTTTTTCCATGGCTCACTCCATCATCGGTGTCAACAAGCAGCAAGTGTGTGACCCTCTGCTTTACCTAATAAAGAACAAACATCGGCTTCTTCCAGGATTCTATGTTGAGGACAACCCAGTTTACAGCACCACGATGACTGTGAGGCACACACACACGCACACACACACGCACGCACACACACACACACACACACACACACACACACACACACACACACACACACACACACACACACACACACAGTGATCTGTTCTGCTTTTATAAGTATTGACCCTGCTCTCTCTCTCTCTCTCTCTCTCTCTCTCTCTCTCTCTCTCTCTCTCTCTCTCTCTCTCTCTCTCTCTCTCTCTCTCTCTCTCTCTCTCTCTCTCTCTCTCTCTCTCTCTCTCATTTACAGTAGTCTCTCTTTATATCCATCTATCCATCCATCCATCTATATAAATGTATATATACAGTGGTACCTTGAGTTAATGAGTTTAATTCATTTCGTGACTGAGCTCATAAGTCAAACAATTTGTAACTCAAGCAAATTTTACCCATTTAAGATACATAAAGTCATTTTAATCCATTCCAGCCTCATAAAAAAGCCCCCAAACCCTCTAAATTCTAAAAAACCCCAACAGATTTTATATATATATATATATATATATATATATATATATATATTAAAGTCATTTATTTATATATAAATGACTTTAAATGAAAAGAAATTCAAAAGTCATGAGAACCTTCGAGCTACATCTTGACTCCACCAACAACAACGAGATGTGGTTTTAGTTAATTATTTATGCATCCATCCATGTTTTGAAGCGCGGCTCGTATCTCAAAAAAACATGTGTTGAGCAGCTTGTGTTAAGGTACTACAAAAAATGTGAAAAAGAATATACACATATATTCATGTTTTTTGTTTAAATAAATATTCTATTCATTTGAATGAAATCTTCTTTGTCCTTACATGATTCTTCAGGGCGGTATCCGTGGTGATGACCCCCAGATAACTCTAACGGCCTTCGTCCTCATTGCTCTCCTTGAGGCTAAGGAGGCAGGGATCGACTGCAGTGATCCAAAAGTGCATGTAGGTGTACTTCATGTGAATAATCTATCTATCAATCTACTGTATCTGTCTGTCTGTCGGTGTGTTGATTGGTAAGTTGGTCTGTCTGTCTGATCAATCTTCTTGATTGCTTGAGTTGTTTCACTGTTTGTAAATTTGATGCCTCTAATCCAATTTTTTTAACCTCACTGTTATGATCGGTGTCATTATTGGTACTGGTTTTCTCTCTCTTTTTTGTTCCAAATGACTCTGTTTTAGATATCTATAAGGAAGACAGCTGAATACCTAAAGAGAGCTCTGTTTAAGCGTGATAGAAGACCGTACACTGTGGCCATCGCTGCGTACGCTCTGGCTCTGATGGGAAACCCAAGCTATAACCAGGCAACACAGTTGCTTAGAGCTGCAGCTCCAGGTATCCTGATTATTATTTCCCTGTTACAATTCAAAGAACACAAAATAGAAATAGCACATTCAAAATTACTACACAGCTGCATCAAAGTAAGGTCCTGCCAATTTTTCCAGGACATATAGAAATTGCTGCTTTATCATTTCCCATGTTAAAGTGCTATAGCAAAGAAAGAGGCAAACAAAAAGTCACTGATTTGTGGCTGCACAAACAGAGAACTTGATCAATTAGTTCAGAGGTGAAACACACACAATCCAGCATTCTGGTATTTTTGAAGTTACAGTACATCCTGCTTGCCTGGATTCTGTTGTGGGTAAAATGAAGTAAAGGAAATTGATTCCTCCAAAGGTTACAAAAACTCCTTGGGTAACATTTCTCTTGGTGAGACGTTGAACTATTTTGTTCTTCCTTGTTTGTCTTCCAGATCAAAGCCACTGGCCTGACAAGCACAACACTTTGTTCACATTGGAGGCGACTGGCTATGCCCTGCTGGCTCTGGTCAAACTTGGACAGATGGAGGAAGCCATGGCACCATTTAAATGGCTAAACAACCACCGGAGGATAGGAGGGGGCTACGGCTCAACTCAGGTACTGTAACAGCAGAGCAGGTCTGGTAGATAAGCTCTGATCAGAAAATTCACAAACTCCCAGTTGTGTTTTCAGACTTTATCATTCATTTACTGCTGGTGTCTCTCAGCATTATTGGTCAGCAGAGGTTTCAGATATTCAAATACAAAGTGTGGGGAATTTTTTATTCAACAAATCTTTTTTAAAGCTTCACAGAAATATAATATTGCAATACATTCCCACTTAAGGAAGATGAAGTCTAAATTTAAAACAAAAACAATCATTCATTGATTCATCTTCCAACCGTGTCATCTGCTGTAGCGGTGAATGTGAAATATTGAGATAAGTTTGCTGTACCTACTACGCTAAAAGTATGTACCGTATTTTTCGGATTATAAATCGCTGGTTTTTTCACAGTTTGGCCGGGGTTGCGATTTATAATCTGGTGTGATTTATGTGAGAAATTATTAACACATTATTATATCATTTCACATGTTATTTTCACACTAAACCGCAAGAGGGCGCTCTAGGTCTGTGTTGATAATTTCCACATTGCCGGGAATTTATAAAAACAACTGAGAAGGGCTGAACAAAAATGCACTGAAAATAAAATCATATTCTGCAGATTACAAACTGTAAAAATAGTGAAATATGCAGCCGAAAACGGTAATCGAGCAGCAGAAAGAAAGTTTGGAGTTAGCGAGAAACTTGTAAGGGACTGGCGAAAAGCGGAGGTTACTCTTACTGAAATGAAGAAAACAAAAAAAGCTAATCGCGGGCTAAAAGCTAGGTGGCCGCAGTTAGAGGAACGAGTTTGCGCATGGGTGCTTGAACAATGTGCTGCTGGGAGAGGTTTATCAACAGTGCAGTTGCGTCTCCAGGCATTTCAGTCATGTAACATTAGTATAATAATAATAATAATCTATACTTTAATTATCCCTCTTGGGGAAATTCTTTTTACACTCACACATGTATATATATGTGTTAATTACACACATGGGTTAGAGGTTACAGGCCCCTGAACACAGCACACACTAGGGGCCTGTAGGCATGCAATTAGTAAGAGAGGACATACAGTGATACAACGGAGGTGGAGTGACGGGTCGCGCATGAGGGTCGCGCCCAAATGAGCATCTTGTGGGGGGGACGGTGCCTTGCTCAAGGGTGCCTCGGCGGTGGCTGGGGGGTGAGCCGACGCCTCCCACGATCAGCTCACACTCCGGGGGATGTTCTGGCGGGAGCGGGATTCGAACCCCCGATGGCTGGGCGATCCTGTCTTCAAGACGATGGCTCTACCGCTGAGCCACTGCCGCCCCACTAAGTGCCCCACTTTATACAGTACACTTATTCAGCCTGTTGTTCACTATTTTATTTTAATTTTAAATTGCCTTTCAAGATGACGTGTATGTTTTTGGTGTTGGATTTTATCAAATAAATTTCCCCAAAAAATGCGACTTATACTCCAGTGCGATTTATATATGTTTTTTCCTTCTTAATTATGCATTTTTTGGCTGGTGCGATTTATAATCCGCAGCGACGTATAATCCGAAAAATACGGTAAATGCCCCACATGTCAGATTGAAGAAGATCTGGTGATCACCCTATGCACACCCTATCCAAAACAGATTCACGCAAAAAGGAATTCATATTTCAAAAACAAACAATGGTAGGATATTCAAAAGTACTGTGTGTTTCCTGAACAACCATCTCACTTTTTAACATTTATCAAATTAAAAAACAGAGGCTCTTGTTCCCTGCTCCATTCACATTCAAAGTCCTTAAAAACACAGGTTTAAAAAGAGCAGACACAATTCAAATACCAATTAATCATTCTCCACAATCCACAATTTTTACTTTTGACATTAGTTTCTTCAATGTAAAAATCTCTTTGTCCATAAAAACTGGTTGGTCACTTCTTTCTGGATTTTTAAAATAAACCGGATACCATCCAGAAACATGTTGAGGTCAGGAAAGAAGAAATTTTCTACTTTTGCTCTCGAACCTTTTGTGTCTTGCAGGAATTTTTTTTATCTTTTGCGAATCATTTTTTGTCTTTCAGACTGTTGTCATTTTCGTTCTCAGAGTGACTTGTATCAGCATGTGTCTCAGGTGTTTCTTTAGCAATTTTTTTTTGCTTTATTCATTCTTGTGTCAGTGTTTTTTCTATTAGGAGCTGTCTTTAATAATTCCTCGTCTATCACAGTATCATACTCTTCCTCCCTCTCCAGCTGAGACTCTGCGATCCTGGCGACTTTCTCTCTGATCCCCTCAGCTTCTACCAAATTACTCTGTCTATCCTTTGTGCTGTTATCCATGTCCTGCGTGTTATTCAGTGGTTCTGGACTGTTGGATGGCAACTGTTTAACCTTTGTGCTGTCACCCGTATCTTTTGGGTTGATGGCCGGCGATTCAGCAGGGGATGGAGTTGGAACCTCACAAGGCAGCAATTGTGAAATCAGGACCGCAGCACTGGAAGCCACCACAGAGACTGCGGCCACTGGCTGTCTACTCTTTTCGCTGTCACCTGTATCCTGTGTGTTATTCCGTGGCTCCGGGATGGCAGTCGGTGAGCCAGCGGGGGTTAGAGTCGAAAACCAACAAGGCTGCTGAGCCTGGGCCGCAGCACTGAAGGCCGCCACAGCCACAAAAGAAGCTGCAACCACCCGCCCCACGGCAACCACAGCAGTCAGTCGCCCGTGTAGCGTCCTCGGCCTCTATCCCCACCTCGGTCGCAGCCGCCTGCCCCACAGCAGCCGACGGTCGGCGCTTACCCTCTCCTTCTGGACAGTGGTGGATGAGATGTCCCTCCCGGGTTAGCGGGAGGAAGGACGGGGGTGAAGGTATTCTCAATCACCACCAGCTCAAAACTACCTGATGCTCCTTTTCAACTTCATCGAGAAAAATCACCACCGCTTTCTGTATTCGGGAGGCTGCTTTTGCGCTGTCGTATCCGATCTGCTCTTCCACCGCTAATCACACCTCTACCACCAAGCAGCTGACAGTTGGTGTCAGCCTGATAATGTGTAGGCGTGTCAGCCGTTCGAGTACGGCTTTTTCCTCTACAGTTGCCCACCTCGAGGCTACCATATTGCCTCCTAATCTCCGCAAAACGTCCACTAACTCTGGAAAAGTAACCGCGATGTAACTGTCATTAGCTGAAATGTGAATACACACACAAAAAAGCAAAAAAACCAGAATGAATAAACAAGCAAAGACGCCACACTCTCGTCTCTCCCTCTCATAAACTCCAAAAAATTTAACCGTGGTTAAAATGGTACACAATACACAAGAGTGTGTACAAATATTTAAAGAAAGAAAAAAATAGAGTGAATAGATGCGCAAAGATTCCACCCACTCTTTCCTCTTCTCAGAGAGAGAGAGTGAAAGAGAGTCTTCAGAAGCCTTAGCTTTGAGATTATACAGGGGGCAGCAGTGGCTCAGTGTTAGAGCGGGTCGTCCAGTGATCACAAGATTGGTGGATCTCCACATCTCTGGTATGCTTGTTTGTCTTCTATCAGTCCACCATGGTGGTGCTCCAGGCCCTGTCAGCATACCTGATTAAAAGTGCTCCTCCTGGTGACCTCAGTCTGGATGTAGACCTTCAAATAACAGGACGCAGGGAAGTACGTTACCATTTCAACCCGAAGACCGCCTATGTTGCCCGTTCTTCAAGGGTAAGCTATATGAATGGAATCTGAAGTCCAGGATAGTTTACCTGAAGGAGACACAGAAATAGCAGCTCAATAATTCAGCTACATGACATGTGACTGGATTTTAATAAATGTTCACATCTGGATTCTAAAACAAATATTACATTTTTGAGTTTTTGAGTTTGCTGATACATCTTTTATAAATACATTTTAAAATTAGTTTTTTACCCAGTTGACCTGCGTGTTTATAGAGATTGGTTGCTAGTTTAAGGTGTGTTTTACCAAAAATGTTCGGTTTTGCTTCTTTCCATAGTTACCTGCTAATCTTAACTTTGAAGTGGTGGCTCGAGGGAATGGAGAAGGAATACTTGAGGTTTGATTGCATTTGAAAGTTTTCAGCCTTTCTTTTCACATGTATTGTACATTTATACACTTCCCGACCAAAATATAAGGTCATCATCTGAATTTTACTGACCAAATAGGTAAAACCCGCCCATTGGATAAAAGGTAACCATTTGGTGAAATCAAATTTTTTAAAAATGCTGTTTTTCATAATGAAAGCATTTTCACATGTCCACTGTTAAGAGATTAATGTGATTGGGACTAAATTGGGTTTGGACTATGAAGTCTTAGTAAAACTACTTTTTTGTGAGGTTAAGTGAAACAAATCATTCTCATAAAGATTGGCATATGGAGCAATATACAGGTAAATAAGTTCATATTGTCTGATGAGAACAGATTTACCCTGACCCAGTGTGATGGGCACATGAGTGTAAGAAGAGAGATGAAGTGACATACCCATCAAGTCCAGATCCTAAATTATTGGCCTGTGGGGGTAATGTTATGATCTGCGGTTGTTTCAGTGATCAGGTGTAGGTTCAACAACATAGTGTGACTAAAAATATGCTGACGGACCATATTTTCTGTCAACCGAACTTGTCTTCCCTGATGGAACATGCATTTTCCAAGATAGCTGTGCCATAATTTATCAGTCTCAAATTGTGAAAAAGTGGATCTGGAAGCATCAGACATCATTTTCACATGTGAATTAGACTCAGTTTCCAGAAAGTAACCCCACTGAAAATTTTGGGATGTACTTGAAAATACTTTTTGCAGTGCCCCCCCCCCCCATTATCAATAATTCTTAAAAAGTAATGCAAATCAGAACGAAAGTAAATCAAAATGATGCCAAGGTGGATGTGTGCTGTAATCAATCGTACATAAATAAAATTTTGTATTCACATGAACACTATAAATGAAATTAATATCATACAATTAATTTCAAAACTGAACAAGACACAAGAACACAGATGTTTGGTTTTTTGAAATGAAGGATTTATGACATTATGTGATTCCCCCCCCCCCTTTTTTTTTTTTACATGTGGTGCTGCTTCTCATTACTTCTGATTGTGGATAAAGGTTGTGACCTATTATAACCAGCTGCATGAATTTGATGAGCAAATTCTCTGCAAAGATTTTGAGCTCAACGTCACAATAGAAGAGTCCGGCGGTAAATCTGTTTCTCACACTCCCTCATATGTACATGATGTTGTTTTTCTGTCCTCTGTTTCTTTGAGTTAGGTGTCAAATCACTTTTGATGCTACAAAGAATGATTATAGTCTTGGATTGTTCTATTTCTTTAATTATGTTGAAAACAAATAAAGCACAATTTAATTATAACAATATGGAACTATAAAAATGTAACTGCAAAACTTTATTTTTAATTTTTAAAATTTTTCTTACATCAAAGAGAAAAGCATAGCACAAAATATAAGTAAATTCAGTAAACTCAGACAAAAAAAATGTATTCACTAATCGGACAACCATTGATTCAAAGTGAATAATATCTAACGTAGAGAAACCGAGGCATTCAAACAATTTGAATATGCAAAGATGGTGACTTGTTAATATTGTAAGATTGCCTATGTTTGTCAACATTGTAATATTACAGTCTGAAAAGTGTATTTTGTGACATATTAGAAAAGCCGTCAGCAGATGCAGTAAAGTCCTACCAAATCACGATTAAACTGAGGTGAGTTATGTGTTGTCAGGTTGTACTATGTATTTTACTAAAGCTACGTGATATAGCCTCTCAAATGAACACAAACATACAATTTTATAACTTTTTACTATTTAATACAGGAATTGCTCTGGCTTGTTTAAGTCCCAAATTGGACTTTGATGAATGTGTTCCCCTGTGTCTGCGTTGGTTCTGCGGTTTCCTTCCACAGGCAAATGTCCTAATCATTGGAACAGGACATGTGACCACAAGGTTGACAATGTATATTTTAAGATCGAGAGGAGTGTGCAGTTTGTCTTGGATTATGGATAAAATTGATACAGATGAATGTAAATCACATGACTATTTTGTTTATGTGAATTTCTTCTTCTTAACCTTTCGGCTTGTCCCATTAGGGGTCGCCATAGCATGTCATCCTTTTCCATGTCATCCTATCTTCTCCATCCTCCTCTCTAACACCAACTGCCCTCATGTCTTCCCTTACTACATCCATCTACTGTCTCTGGTATTCCTGATTATGATTAATACAAACATTGGCCCTGACAGCATTTACTCCAAAATAAATTTGTCAGATATGGAATGCATTTGGTTTGACTACTAAATCTCTAAGGTTGCACCTGCTGGGGAATCACACAGAGCTACCGATGGCATCAAAGTATGCCTTTGATAATTAGTTGGTGTGATATCAACCACCCGACAGATTCCTGTGCTCTGGAATCGTATGTCCCTACCTCGATTTAGGCAATGGTTGCAATTTATGAGCGAATTAACCAGTTTAACAGCAAGAAGGTTCTTGGTTCAGTGCCATATGGGACACTTATGTGGAGGGTTTGTATGTTCTCCTGGTCACTGCGTGGGTTCTCTCCAGATAGAGAACTCATGCAGGCTTCTTTGTTTCTTTGTTGTCTGTCTCTGTCGCATTTTTTTCCAAACTAGCAGAAGGGACCCAAAAACAGGACAAGAGAATAGATAGTTAGGGAATCAAAATATGTATTTTAATCAAGCCGAGTTCAAAAGACCACATGGACAGTCCATAAGCAAAAAAATCAAATCAGGGGTAGACAACAGGCAGATCCCAAAAATAAGGTAAGGTCAAAATTGAATAATCGGGCTTCAAACAGCAATGCTGGAAAGTAGTATGATTACAAACAATCTGGCAGGGAAATAAATGTTGAGCAGAGTATGGTGGATGATTTAAAGATGGGTTCCAGGTGATTTAGGCAGCACAGTTCAAGAGAATGGTGACAAAGGCTCTGACAGGAGATTTTAATGAAGGAAAACATGAAAACTGGAAAGAAATAGAATTTGTTATTATTAGAATTTATGATATTCGCTGTGTGGTCCTGTAACTAACTGGTGACTTGCCCAGGATGTACCCTGTCTTCTGTCCAATGTCAGTCAGGATAGGGTCCAGCATGTTCCTTTAATTTCAGGTCCAGTTTTGGTATGGATTATTGTATCTTCATAAATATGTTTGAAAAAAAACATAAATGTAGTATGGCGTGTCTGTTGTCGTATTCTCATCTAATGATGATCTTCTTGTTTCACACAGGGCATTAGGGCCCACAGATGTCCGGATGGTGGTTCTGGATATAAGTTTGCCCACAGGCTTTGTCCCTGAAAACTCAGACTTGGAGATGGTAATCAGTCTCCACAACTTATCATCATGTTATTTACTGTACTGTTTAATTTTTCTTGTGTCTTGCAAATACAAGTTAATCACATATAAATAGTTACTTTACAGGTTTTTTTCAATGAAGAGATAGAAACCATTAAAGTGGCACAGTAGCACAGGGGGAAGCCCTGTTGCTTCAAGGCAATAATGTTTCAGGTTCTTTTCTGTGTTTGTATGTTCTCTCCTTGTTCTCTGGCCTCTTCCCACCTCCAAAAACAATCACCTTTGGTCAATTTGGTCAAACCGAATGGTCCATTGGTGTGAGTGTGAGCGATTGTGGTTGTTTCATATGGCACGATAATGAGCAGGCATTTTATACAGGGTGTAGCCTGCATTTTGCTGGCTGGGATATACTTCAGCAGACCTATGACCTGCAAGGTGGATAAGCAGCTGTAGATGAGACGTTATGATCATCTCATCTACAACTGCTTATCCTTTTAAAGCTGTGCCATTACAGAGACAGTCCTTGGCTGAAAAAGAAAGTAGAAGAAATTTTTTGTGATGTTGGACTGTTATTCCTAAGGACAACTTTCATTATGTAAGAACATGAAACAACTTTTTAAGTTTTGAGATTTCTACAAGAAGTGACTTTTGAATGTGACAGATTGAAATACCACCTGATTCTGAAATTCCCAAATTATCTTACTGAGACAGATGCTTATAAACAGTTTTTAAAAAATGATGTGATTCTGTTTGTTTGTCCAGTTAACCAACTCAGTGGACCGTTACATCAATAACTTCCAGATTGTTGATAATTTGAGTGACCGAGGCTCTTTGATCATCCACCTCTTCAAGGTAAAGCAATATACTAGAGCATTGATTTTAACAACTGCAGTTTTATTGACCAGAGAATGAGAGAGAATATTTTTTGTACCAGTGCACCATACAGCATACCCTGAATGATAATTATTCATTTTACATGTAGAAATACAAGTGATCCTAAACAGGTCGATTATTTAAATCTTCAACTATATCTCAAGATATAAATGTTGAAGATGAGGGTGACAGAAATACTTATTCTACTTGAAATGAAATTGAATTTGATTCCCATGGGATTGTTCTGCACCTCTGACTTTCTTAAAAAGAACAAAAAAACCATAACTGACCAA
This sequence comes from Antennarius striatus, assembly GCF_040054535.1. Taxonomy (NCBI): domain Eukaryota; kingdom Metazoa; phylum Chordata; class Actinopteri; order Lophiiformes; family Antennariidae; genus Antennarius; species Antennarius striatus. Next base: position 10,904,514 of record NC_090783.1, on the reverse strand, counting down.
GAAACATGATGGCATCAATTAAAGAAACCGATAATGTAGGAGTTGATTGGATAGAGCAATCAACATCTGTAATCACCTCTTAATTTTGATCCCTTCATCTGATGTGAATTACTTGCACACATTTAAGCAGGTTTGCATAATTATATTGCTTTTTTTAAAGTAGTTGTAGTTTTGAGGAGACACAGATAACTCATAAAACCAACTTCTTAGAGCAGGACCCCATTCTAAGGAGTTAGTATTAGTATAACTTTCTTTTTTACAGTGGTACACTTAATGATTCTCCCCATTCTTCTTCTGAGGTGTCCCACAAAGAGCCTGAGATCCTGATCTTTAGGCTTCAGCAGACATTTAAAGTTGGCCTCCTCCAGCCATCCTCGGTTACTGTTTATGAATATTACAATCCAGGTAGGAGAGCACGTCCTAAACATTATGGCTCACATCACATCACAACAGAACCCAGGCCATGTCCACACTTAGCTGGATCTTTTGAAAAAGGATCTTATTTTTCCCCGCACGGAAAAAAATTTGCGTCCACATAACAGCATTTTTGGAAAAATATCTGTCCACATATAACCGCATAACTGCCTTGATCAACACATTTATAAACGTAACAACTCCGTAACAACTCCGAGAACGACAGGAAAGAGGACCGAGACATGTGGAAATTCACGGCATTCGTTCTAGGCAGCACGTCCCAGTCTGAAAGAGAACTGGTGTCGCCGTCTAGGCGAGATATGAATGAATGACTACATGAATATATAAACCTTATGCGGCGGCACGGTGGCTCAGTGGGTAGCGCTGTTGCCGCACAGCAAGGCACGTCCGGGTTCCCCCAGCTCTGTGCAGAATTTGCAAGTTCTCCCAGTGTCCGCGTCTGTTCTCTCCGGGTTCTGCGGCTTCCTCCCACCTCCAAAAACATGCACTTCAGGTTAACTGGCCATTCCAAATTGCCTGTTGTGTGTGAGTGTGAGCGTGCATGGTTGTCTGTCTTTGTGTGGCTCTGCAACGTGCTGGTGTCGCGCCCGGAGTTTGCCCCGCCTCACGCCCTAAGACAGCTGGGATAGGCTCTAGCTTCCAATAAGCCACTACGGCGGATAAAGCAGTTCAGAAGATGAATAAATGAATGAATGAATAATAAATTTTATGACTCATTAAGAAAGAAACAGATTGACAAATATATTCAACCGTCAAGCATGTTTATCAACGTGTCTTCGACATGGAGCTGTTATACGTCAGAAAATAGCCAGTTTTAACTCCATCGATTCTATTAGATGTAGAGACGGGTCAAACACACACCAGACGTCACAGCAATTTTTGTCACAGGGAGATGCACCCGGATAGAAAAAGTTTCGGATACAGTGTCCACACAACAAAGCATAGCCGGCGTTTTCAAAATAATTCACCTTGGCCGGCGTTTTCGAAAAATTCCGTTTTTGTCCTACATATATGTGTTCTCGTGTGGACAGAAGGCCTAACCGGAGGAAAAAACTTTTGTTTTCAAGAAGATCCAGCTATCTGTGGACGAGGCCACAGGGTATCAAGGGAATTCTTTTAAACCCCACCCCATTCTTGAGACTATGAGGACATTATTGTCCTCATAGTCATATTCATTATTGTGATAATGAAATTTAGTTACATTTTCCAAATTTTATGGTGCCCCATTGTGTCAGATCACCGCTGCAGTCGCACTTACATGCCCAAGGAGGACAGGGAGGAGCTCTCACAGATTTGCAGAGACAACGTCTGCCGCTGCACACAGGGTACAGTGTTGATTTGTAACAATTCAACACTCGGCATGTACTGTAGGTTGATGGTGTCTGTAATTTGTGATTTGCTCATGACCCTCAGGTGACTGCTGTAATAGTAGAAGTGAGAGTGGAATTTTCCAGAATAAAGAAAGAGAGACATTTGCCTGCACAAGTTTACACCATGGTATGTGCTGAGCTACCATTTTATGTTGATGACAAATTGTTTACGTAATGTGATTAATAACAAGACAGTACAAACGTCCATGAAGGCACAGCCATTTCTCTATGACTCAAACAAGGAGAGCAAACAAGGACTGCAGTTTGCCTTGACTTTAATACAGTATATCTTTTATACATATGATCATTGATAAACTACACCGTATCTTCACTATTTGCCTTTCTTTGAACATTACAAAAATTTATATATTTTTTGTGCTTCAAGTTTTTCAAGTGGAGGTGCTGGACATCAGCCAGGGTTATTATGACAAATATGAAATGGAAATCACACAAGTCATCAAGCTGGGTGAGTCAGTGCAGTAGGAGTGTGTGGTTAAAAGTTCTCTGCACTTTTTAAAATCCTACTACTACAAATTTTTAATATTAATACTTAATGCTGATACTGAGGTATCCCACCCTAATGTGAATGATGCTCTTACACGCTTCCTTGTAATCAGAAGTTGTGGCAGAAAGAGGAACTGCCAGACAATAGTCGGATATGGCATTTGTTTGTATCTCTAAATGTTCCTAAGTTGAATGTTTGCAAGTTGAGGACTACCTGTACTTCTGGATCTGCTACCTGTACACTGAAACCAGATTTGTGCTTGAATTAAATTTTGATACAATATATTTTATTTTTAGGGTTACATTATATGGATATTTTGCAGCTTTAACTATGCTATTTTTAACTTATTTGATTTCTTCGCTTTTGAATATTATTAGAATTTACTTTTTCTATGTACATTTTTGCCACTGAGTTGCAAAATACATGTCCATGTTTGTCATGTATCATTTTCTGCAAACATGGTTAGAAGTAGGAGGCAATTACTTCAGATATGTAAAGCCTCTTTTATCCAGTGCAGCTACATATTAATGTATTGCACACCTCTCTCATCCAGGTGTGGAGGATGGAGTAGGAGCGGGCCAGAAAAGACTTTTCATTTCCCATGGAGGCTGCAGAGATGGACTCAACCTGAAGCAGGGCTCCAAGTACCTCATCATTGGCCCCAAAGAAGACCAATGGAACACTGACATTGACAACAACAAGTAAGGATAGCAGACAAATTGCTTATGTCGGTCATTCAGTGAGGTCACATTTACTAGCAGGATAATGGGATACTGGACACTCTGATGTTATGTCAAACCAGCACATTAAGAAACATTTGGAAAAACTTGTATTTTAGGGATCTTGTTGACTTGAATGCATTTTTTTTTCAATTCAAAGGCGTTAAAGACCCAGAGAGACCTTTTCTATTCAAATATATATAATTCCACAGCCAAAGAGCACTGAACAAGACTTATTTATTCAATCTTTGGCCCTGGCTTCTTGGTCTTAGATGCCTTTGATATTGATGCAGTGAAACATTCTCCCCCATGAAGGTCATAGACTAACTCCGCAAGGTGTAAGAGGAACTCCAAAAGAGAAAACCTGACTAAATTCACAAGTGGCTGATTTCAAAGATACTTTACAGTCACTTTCCTGATCAGAGATGATAAGGAAATGGATAATCGGTGGATTTTCATTAGTTAACATAAATAAACGGAGGAGTTTGTGAAATACACTTGTGAAATTATGACTAGCATTTAAGAATTTCATGATTTTCTGCAATAATTTTTCAAAAATGTGATGCTAAGAAAACTGTGAAGTTCAAAATAGTTTACATACCTTTTCTTGCCACTGTACTGTATACTAAAATCAGATAATTCATAGGCATTTAAGACAAGCTGCATAACATCTGATGTATTTATATAAAACTGTCTTCCTTCCCTTTTTTCTCCATCTGCCAGAGTTATCTACATGTTGGGTAAAGAAACCTGGGTCGAACGCTGGCCTTCTGCTGAAGAGTGCTCCAGCAATCCCAGCATCCAAGCAAAATGCAAAACCCTCAATGATGCTGCAAATGAACTGTCTGTCAATGCGTGTAGATTATAGAGGTGTTGAAATTATTGACCATCTTTCCCCAATCATTTAAATGTAAAGATGGCGAACAACTGACTATTCTTTTTAGTTTACCTGTGCAATAAAGTCAAAAATAAATTGTTTGTTTTGGTCTTGAAAGATTAATTGAAAGCACAGCTACTCAAATCAAGATCTCTGTAAGGTTTTTCTCTACTTTGACTGCACATAGGACTTGTGTGGACGGTGTAACCTGAAGGAGATCAGTGACTGTAAAGTAGTGGTAGGTGAGAGTGTAGCCAAACAGCATAGGATGGTGGTGTGTCGGATGACTCTGGTGGTGAGGAAGATGAAGAGGACAAAGACAGAGCAGAGGACGAAATGGTGGAAGCTTGTTGTGTCCTGTTACGATGTGTTACAGTGATTGACCGACTGTGGGCGCTGTGATTAGATTGATTAAAAAAAGAAGATAGAGAAGAAAAATAAAGAGTAAGCACGTTGTCGATACCGAAGTCTCTCGGCTGCTTATTCTACATTTACATTGGCACCGAATACCACATTTTTGGCGACGAGGATGTCCGTTAACGTGCCCCTACCTGCTGCGTTCCTGCCTTGTCCAGGTGAACCTGCTATTCTGTTCCCTACATGGATTAAAATGTTCGAAAACTACATGCTGGTCATCGATGCTGACGCATGGCCAGAAGCCAGAAAACGTGCAGTCCTTCTTCATGCACTTGGGACTGAGGGACAAAGATTATTTTATTGTCTACCGGAGTCAGGTACGACTCTTGCTACTGCTGTAGCAGCACTTGAGAGACATTTCGTTCCTAAAGTTAATGTGGTCGCGGAACGTCATAAGTTTCACCAGAGAGCGCAGCGACCAGGTGAATCCGTGAACCAGTTCTTAGCATCTCTGAGAGAGTAAGCAACTTTTTGTGAGTTTGGCGACATGGAAGAACAAATGATTCGTGACCAACTGATTGAACGCGCTGCAAATGCACGAGTACGAGACAGACTTTTACTAGAAGCCGATCTCACACTGGATAAAGCTACTACGCTGGCTCTGCAGATTGAGTCCGGACTACGCAACGCGGGACTTTTCTCTGAGGACACGAACAGCTCTACGACAGCTGCTGCGTCGGTCGGAGCCATTCTGAAACAGCCAGTACGCTACCGCCGTAAAGAGCCATGGAGAGAGGCGCCGACGGCTGCTCAACACAACGCGACTCGCCGCGCTTGTTACAGATGTGGATCTACTAACCATCTTGCCAACAAACCGTCTTGTCCTGCTGTCAAAACAACTTGCAATTCCTGTGGAAAATTGGGACATTTTTCAAAGGTGTGCAGGTCTGCGCAAAAGGATGTGCGTGAGATTGTGATAAATGAACTAACTGTGCTTTATATATCTGATACTGTGCAAGATAAAATCGTCTGCAAGGTGCAAGTGGAAGCAAACAGACATAGTCATGACATTAAGCTAATTGTAGATACAGGGTCCTCTGTTTCTATTATACCGGAGAGCATTTACCAAACTCTTTTCCCTACATGTAGCCTTTCTGTGCCAAAACTGAATCTTTTCACTTATTCCAGAGAGAAAATACCAGTTAAAGGCTGTTTGCAGGCAAAAGTTACTTACAATGGGCATTCAACTTCAGTACAATGGGCATTCAACTTCAGGCTCATTTGTTGTGGTTAAGTCTGGCACTGCTCTACTTGGGCTGGACATGTTTGCTGCTTTACACATGAGTATTGACGGTACTAAGGTGGTTACAGCTACTGGTTCTGGTAACATTTCTAAGTCACGGAGCATAGTTACAATGACACATGATCAACAAAGTACCCCAGATGTTCATGTACACGAGATTGGGTGCGAAAAAGGATTCATACACAAAATTCAAATCAAACCAGAAGTCGTACCCGTGCAACAAAAATTGAGACGACTTCCATTTTCTGTCAGGCTTGCCGTGTCTGAGGAACGTAAGGACTTACAAGACAAGGGCATAATAGAGCGCATAGACGCGTCCCCATGGGTCTCACCTATAGTTGTTACTAAGAGAAAGGATGGAGGGAAACTGCGTATGTGCGTTGATCTTAGAGAGCCTAACAAAGCCATTACCAGCGATTGTCATCCCTTACCTCATATGGATGAACTCTTCTCTGAGCTGCGGGGTGCTAAAGTTTTCTCCACAATTGATTTGGCTTGTGCTTACCATCAGCTGTTGCTGCATCCAGACAGCCGTGATATAACTGCGTTTATCACGCATGATGGTCTTTTCCGTTTCCGCCGAGTTCCCTTTGGCCTTGCATCTGCCCCTAGCGCATTTCAGAAAATGATGAAAACTATACTTGCAGGACTTCCTGGTGTACAAGCCTATCTTGATGATGTCATTTGTTACGGAACTACTCAAGAAAGTCATGATGCCAACTTGAAGAGGGTGTTACATGCTCTGAAAAAGGCTGGATTGGAACTGAACATGCAGAAATGTAAGTTCAATCAGACTTCACTACGTTTCCTAGGTCACACCGTATCCAAAGAGGGTCTTCACCCAGATCCGGACAGGGTCAAAGCGGTGGCCAAGGCTCCAGCCCCACATGACATATCTTCTTTGCGATCTTTCTTGGGCCTTGCCTCATGGTACAGTAAATTCATTCCTGATTTCTCTACCGCAGTTGAACCTCTACGTGCAACACTTAGAGAGTCCACAGAAACACAGTTCAAATGGAATGCTGAGACTGAAAGCAGTTTTGCAGAAATTAAAAGGCTAATAGTTGAGAGCCCTGCTTTAGCTCTTTACGATCCTGAATTGCCTACTTTCGTCACTACTGATGCATCCAATTATGGACTAGGAGGTGTAATTAGCCAACGTCATCCAGGCAACATAGAAAGAATTGTGGCTTTTGCATCTAGGACACTTTCTCCGGCCGAAAGAAAATATTCCACAGTCGAACATGAAGCACTTGCATGTGTATGGGCTGTAGAAAAGTGGAGGACCTACCTTTGGGGTCATCACTTTGCGTACAGACCATCAGGCTCTTACGACATTGCTCACATCTAAAGGCACTGGTTGTGCTGGACTGAGAATTGCACAATTGCTTTGCTACACATATGATATGGCATACCGTCCTGGAAAGCTGAATGTGACAGCAGACTGTCTGTCCAGACTTCCTCTGCCTGCCTCTGGTGAAACTGATATGGAAGCAGTTGTTGTAGCTACTCTTTACCAGGAATCCCTACATGCCATTTCTTTATCAGACTTCACTGCTGCTTGCGACAGTTGCCCAGAATTGACTCAGCTACGTCAGCAAATAAAAAAAGGCTGGCCAAAATGCAGAAAAAACGTTGCGAATGAACTGATGTCTTATTTTCTGATACGAGATGAACTTGCAGTTGATAATACACTAATTACGAGAGGTACAGACCGCTTGGTTGTGCCTATATCACTACGTTCCAAGGTAGTTGACCTTGAAGGACACCAAGGAATAGTGAGCACTAAACAGAGATTGCGTGAACTGTATTGGTGGCCGCAAATGGATAAAGATGTGCAGTTCAAAATTTCGTCATGTGTACCATGTCAGTACAATGACAAGACAGTGAAAACTGTTCCTGCTCCTTTGACTCCCGTTGAATGGCCAGATGGACCATGGGAAAAAGTGGCTATTGACGTAACCGGGCCATACGAGAATGCTTCTTGGGATTGTCGCTTTGCCATTACGCTTACGGACTATTACAGTAAATGGCCGGAAGTGGCATTTGCATCCAATGTTACAACAGGAGTGATCATTCGTTTCTTAGAAACAGTTTTCAGTCGTGAAGGTAACCCAACCTGTCTTGTTTCTGACAATGGAAGCCAATTCACTTCCCACGAATTTGCCGAATTTTTGAGAGAGAGATTAAACATGTGCGCTCCAGTGTATACTATCCAAGAGCAAATGGAGCGATAGAGAGATTTAATAGGGTATTGAAAGAATGCCTACTGACAGCTGACAAAATGCGTAAACCATGGAAACAAGCTGTAACAGAGTTCTTGCAGATTTATCGTGCAACTCCTCATGCTACTACTGGAACTACTCCATTTGAGCTACTTAGGAACAGGAAGATGCGTACTAAACTAAATCTCCTTCCCATTTCACTCAGTTGTGCACAACACAACCAAGTTAAAGAGATTGTGAAACAGAACCAACTAAGGAGTAAGAAATACACAGACAGAAAAAGAGGAGCAAAAATACCTACTTTCAAAGTGAATGATACGGTCCGTGTTCGTAGACCTGAATATGTTCACAAGGGATCATTGAGGTTTACAGAACCGATGACTGTAATTTAAAAAATTGGATCTAGTACATATCTGTTAAGCGATGGAAGAAAATGGAATGCGTCCAAGTTGACACGCTTCCCAAAAGGCGCATTACCATGTACTACAGAAAATACGGACATGCGCTTTGATTAATTCAAGGTTCCAGAGACTACAGAGAATCTGAGGGAATCTGAACCGGTTCTTAGACGAACTGGCCGAGTCAGAAAACCACCACAGTGGTTAGCAGATTTTGTTATGGGAAAGTGAAATGAAATACCGATAACATGAAAAATAATTATTTTGTTCTTTTTATACAAGTGTAATTACAAGCTTCTGATACTTGAATGATAAAGTACATTATTGTTTACCCCATTATGTTTATACAAAGTAATTGCTTCAAGAAAAGGGGAAATGTTATGTCCTGTTACGATGTGTTACAGTGATTGACCGACTGTGGGCGCTGTGATTAGATTGATTAAAAAAAGAAGATAGAGAAGAAAAATATAGAGTAAGCACGTTGTCGATACCGAAGTCTCTCGGCTGCTTATTCTACATTTACATTGGCACCGAATACCACAAAGCTGAAAAAGGAAGAGTGTTGCATGACTTTTAGGAAGGAGTTAAGACAGGCTCTGGGTGGTCAAGAGGTACTTCCAGATGACTGGACAACTACAGCTAATTTGATCAGGGAGACAGGTAAGAGAGTACTTGGTGTGTCATCTGGAAGGAAAGTAGATAAGGAGACTTAGTGGTGGAATGAGAAAGTACAGGAGTGTATACAGAAAAAGACGTTAGCTAAGAAGAAGTGGGACACTGCGAGGACTGAGGAGAGTAGACAGGAGTACAGGGAGATGCAGCGTAAGGTGAAAGTAGAGGTAGCAAAGGCCAAAAAAGGGGCTTATGATGACTTGTATGCTAGGTTGGACAGTAAGGAGGGGGACACTGATTTTTCAGGTTGGCAAGACAGAGAGACAGAGATGGGAAGGACGTGCAGCAGGTTAGGGTGATTAAGGATAGAGATGGAAGTGCCAGTAGTGTGATGGGAAGATGGAAAGAGTACTTTGAAGAGTTGATGAACGTGGAAAATGAGAGAGAACAAAGACTAGAAGAGGTGACTGTTGTGGACCAGGATGTAGCAAAGATTAGTCAGGATGAAGTGAGGAGGGCATTGAAGAATATGAAGACTGGAAAAGCAGTCGGTCCTGATGATATACCTGTAGGGGTTTGGAAGTGTCTAGGAGAGGTGGCAGTAGGGTTTCTGACTGGGTTGTTCAACAGGATCTTGGATAGTGAGAAGATGCCTGAGGAATAGAGGAGAAGTGTGCTGGTGCCAATTTTTAAGAACAAGCGAGATGTGGCGACTACAGAGGAATAAAGCTGATGAGCCATACATTGAAGTTATGGGAAAGAGTAGTTGAAACTAAACTAAGGGCAGAAGTGAGCATTTGTGAGCAGCAATATGGTTTCATGCCAAAAAAAGAGTACTACAGATGCAGTATTAGCTTTGAGGATGTTGATAGAGAAGTACAGAGAGGGCCAGACGGAGCTGCATTGTGTTTTTGTAGATCTGGAGAAAGCTTATGACACGGTGCCCAGAGAGGAACTGTGGTATTGTATGAGGAAGTCTAGAGTGGCAGAGGAGTATGTTAGAGTGGTGTAGGACATGTATGAGGACTGTAAGACAGTGGTGACATGTGTTGTAGGTGTGACAGAGGAGTTGAAGGTGGAGGTGGGACTGCATTAGAAATCAGCTCTGAGCCCCTTCTTGTTTTCTATGGTGATGGACAGGCTGACAGACGAGGTTAGACAGGAATCTCCATGTACTATGATGTTTGCAGATGACATTGTGATCTGCAGAGAGAGCAGGGAACAGGTGGCAGAGAAGCTAGAGAGGTTAGGCTCAACAGTCCAGAGCAATGGAGAGTGTGGAAAAGAGGTGAAGAAGCGTGTCCAGGCAGGATGGAACGGGTGGAGGAAAGTGTCAGGTGTGATGTGTGATAGAAGAGTTTTAGCTAAAATGAAAGGAAAGGTGTACAAAACTGTGGTGAGACCAGCGATGTTGTTTGGTCTAGAGACAGTGTCACTGAGAAAAAGACAGGAGACAGAGCTGGAGGTAGCAGAGATGAATATGCTGAGGTTCTCTTTGGGAGTGACTAGGAAGGATAGGATCAGGAATGAGTACATCAGAGGGATAACACATGTTAGAGGTTTTGGAGATAAAGTCAGAGAGGCCAGACTGAGATGGTTTGGACATGTCCAGAGGACATAATAAACTCAAATATAAACAGTATAAACTGGAATAAAAAGTGAAAGTGAAGATAGCAGGAGGCCCACATGTTGGGTAAGAGACACCCTTCTTACATTGTAAAGCATGTCATCATCTAATGTCACAACATCAAAACACCTTGGCCCCACTACACTGCAACACAGGCTGACATCCCATCTCCTCCCCTCCATTCAACCACATTCTGACCTCGCCGCCCCCTCCTTGCTCCTCCTGAGGGAGTCATTGTACCCCTTGATGGCACGGGGCACGAAGGAAGACCTCAGCCTCTCTGTGGAGGCACTGTGTGACAGCAGTCTGCCGCTGAAGGTGCTCCTCTGCTGGGAGAAGGCGGTGTGCAGGGGGTGGCTGGTGTTATTCATGATAACACTGGCTTTGGACATGGTCCTGCTCTCCAGAAGCGTCTCCACATAGTCCAGGCTCTGCCTGACCACTGAGCCTCTCTCTCTCTCTCTCTCTCTCTCTCTCTCTCTCTCTCTCTCTCTCTATATATATATATATATATATATATATATATATATATATATATATATATATATATATATATATAAAATGTCCCTCTCACCCTTGTGGCCTTGTGGGGTGGTATCTGTGTGTCATCCTCAAGCTCAGGTCCTCTACCAGAGGCCTGGGAGTCTGAGGGTTCTGTGCAGTATCTTAGCTGTTCCTAGGACTGTGCTCTTCTGGACTGAGGCTTCAGATTTTGTTCCAGGAATTTGCTGGAGCCACTCTTCCAGTTTGGGGGTCACTGCCCCGAGTGCTCCTACTACTACCTTGATCTTCCACATCTGTTCCAGCTGTTCTTTCAACCCTTGATACTTCACAATCTTTTCGTGTTCCTTCTTCCTGATGTTGGCGTCAGTTGGAATCACCACATCTATCACTACTGCGCTCTTCTGCTCTTTGTCCACCACCACTATGTCCGGTTTGTTAGCTAGCAGCTGTTTGTCAGTCTGTAAGCTGAAGTTCCACAGGATCTTAGCCTTGTCGTTTTCAACCACCTTTGGTGGTATGTCCCATTGGGATTTGGGTACTTCTAGTCCATACTGGGTACAGATGTTCCTGTGCACTATCACAGCTACTTGGTTGTGCCTTTCCATGTATGCTGAGCTGGCAAGCATCTTACACCCTGCTACCACATGCTGGACTGTCTCTGGGGCTTCTTTATATAGCCTGCACCTTGGGTCAGATCTACTGTGGTAGATATTGGCCTCTATTGCTTTTGTACTTAGGGCCCTGTTCTTGTGCTGCCATGATCAGTGCCTCTGTGCTGTCTATCAGTCCAGCTTTATTCAGCCATTTGTAGGTCTTCTTGATATCAGCCACTTCCTTTATCTGAAAGTGGTAGATGTTATCTAGGGGCTTGTTCCTCCATGTTGTCTCCTCCTCCTCATCATCATCAGTTTTCTGCTGTCAAAGGCATTTAGTAAGCAGTCCATCTTTTGGGGCCATCTTCCTGATGTACTCTTGGATTTTTGATGTCTCATCCTGGACAGTGGCCCTGATGCTCACTAGTCCTTGGCTTCCCTCTTTCCGCTTAGTGTACAGCCTCAGGATGCTGGACTTGGGGTGAAACCCTCCATGCATGGTGAGGAGCTTTCTCGTCTTGATGTCTGTGGCTTCTATCTCCTCCTTTGGCCAGCTTATGAACCCAGCGGGGTATCTGATGACCGGCAGTGCATACATGTTGATAGCTCGGACCTTGTTCTTACCATTCAGCTGGCTTCTCAGGACTTGCCTTACTCTCTGGAGGTATTTGTCTGTGGATGACTTCCTTGCGGCCTCCTCATGGTTGCCATTAGCCTATGGGATTCCAAGGTATTTGTAGCTGTCCTTGATGTCTTCTATCCTGCCCCCTGGTAGGTCAACCCCTTCAGTTCTGATCATCTTGCCTCTTCTTGATACCATCTGGCCACATTTGTCTAATCCGAATGACATCCCTATGTCGTCACTGTAGATCATGGTGGTGTGGATCAGTGAGTCAATTTCTCGCTCATTCCTGTCATCAATGTAGAGGAGATGGCTGATTGTTGTCCCGCTTCGGAATCAGTATCCGTAGCCACTCTTTGTGATGATGTGACAGAGGGGGTTCAGGCCTATGCAGAACAGCAGTGGTGATAGTGCATCCCCTTGGTATATGCCACACTTGATGTTAACTTGGGCAATTGGCTTTGAGTTAGTCTCCAGGGTTGTCTTCCACTTTCCCATTGTGTTCTTGATGAAGGCTCTTAGTGTCCTGTTGATCTTATACCTGTACAGTTCCAGACATTCCATTATCCACGTGTGTGTTATTGAATTGTAGGCTTTCTGGTAGTCTATCCAGGCGGTGCACAAGTTGGTCTGCCTATTCTTACAGTCTCTGTGTACTGCTCGGTCCACCAGTAGCTGGTGCTTGGCTCCCCTGGTGTTACTACCAACTGTGCCCTGGTCATACATTGATCCATGTGCCTACTCATCTTAGCCGCCATGATGCCTGACAGGAGCTTCCATGTTGTACAGAGACAGCTTATTGGCCGGTAGTTGGATGGGGTAGATCCCTTCTGTGGGTCTTTCATGATCAGGACTGTCCTGCCTTCAGTCAACCATTCTGGGTGCATCCCATCCCTTAGCAACTTGTTCATCTGTGCCACTAGACACTCATGGAGTGCTGTCAGCTTCTTTAGCCAGTATGTATGGATCATATCGGGGCCCGGTGCTGACCAGCTCTTCATCTTTGACACTCTTTCTTGGATGTCTGCCATTGAGATGGTTACTGGTTCTTGTTCTGGGAGGCTGCTGTGGTCAGTCTTCAGGTCCACTAGCCACTGGGCATCGGTGTTATGTGATGCTTCCCTTTCCCATTTGCCCTTCCAGTATTTCTCCACCTCAGCTGTTGGTGGTTCTGACCGGCTGCTGTTATTTCCCTGCCATCCGTTGGTCCCATATCCGCCCCATATATTCCCTCTCTCTAGGATCACTCGTATAATAGCATTCCAACAACTCCATAGTCTCTGCCCTTGTCCATGTGCGTCTTGTATGTATATACCGATATATACATACAGTATATATGTGTATGTGTGTGTGTGTGCTGTTCCACAGCATCAGTACATATGCCAGTTTACAAAGCAATTTTGTTGCTTAAAGTATAGCTCAAAAAATCTTACGAGCTCAAAAAGATATTTGGGTCTTTAATCACTGATTTTGAAGAACAGAGGTCTCAATGGGCAGAAAATATGCAAAAAATATGCAGATTAGGTCAACTGGACACCATAAATCCATGTGGCCCTACAATGAACTGGTGACTTCTCTAGGGTGTACCCTGTAACCCATTCAATGTGATATGGGATAGGCTCAGACTTAAACCCATGACTCGGATTTGGATTTGGCTGAATTTTAATTTTAAATTTTATTAACTGTAGTGATCCCCGTTGGGAAAATAGTAGCCCACTCTACACACATTGGTTAGTAGTTGCATCCATATACTGTATATACTGTCTTATGTACAGGCCCTTAACACACACAAGGGGCTTGTAGGCATGCAAATGAGGGGGAGGTAGATCGGCAGGCAACTTATTCATGGTGTGCGTCAAGTGAGCAACTTATAAAGGGGACGGTGCCTCCCGAAAGCAGTGGTCGGGAGGTAAACTGACACGTCCCACTGTCGGGTGACACTCCAAAACATTTTGCCCGACACAGATCTTGAATCACCAACCCTCCTGTCCCCAGTCCATGACAGTGGACTGAGCTACTGCCTCCCCATATAATAGGGGGCTCGTCCGGGATATGAACCCAGGGCCTCGTACCCGAAGCGAGATCGTACCCCTAGACCAAAAAACTACCAGAAGAGACTATTACAGAGTTTCTCCTCTCCAAGTAAATGAATGAATGCAATCTCTGCGGAGAGGAGTGTTGGTTAAACAGAGGTGTTGTTGTGAAAAACATCTCGCATTATGGTTTTAAGACAACTTTTATTAGTTTTCTTCTATCATTCATTGCAAATCTATCACAAATCCTCTCTCCTTTTTGTGGAGTATGAAGGTGTGTGTTGTCAGCTGTTGCTGTGTCTTATCATTATTCGCCATCTCTGGGAGCTTCAAAGAATTCAGCATTAATTCAGAAGGGTATTTAACATTAGGAGGCACATTTTCAGATGCTTAAGATTTGCTCACTCTTGCACACATGACACATGACCACACACAGGTGCATACACACACACACACACACACACACACACACACACACACACACACACACGCGCGCGCGCGAACCCTCCACAATAAATGAAACCAGTGGTTTTGCAAGGTTACAGGGTAGAAATAACTATTCAACACAGGCAATTTGTTATATTTTTAAAAGGACTGGCTTCACTAATACTGAAAGCCATAAATACTGTATGATTAGACAAATCATAAATATGATTCTGCCTACCCTTATTTTATATTTCAATAATAAAATAATTCCATCTTGGTTGCATTCTGTTTTTAAAGGTACTTGTTTAATCTGGGACATTGGAATGTGTTAAAATGCTGTAAAATCCCATGCAGCCCAATGACTTCCTCACATACTCCACCTTACTTCTTGATTGGAGTCCAAGTGTCTGTCTGCTTTAGTGCTCAATAGGCTGCCAGACAAAACCTCGAAAGGGGTCCGGTCCCTTGACTCCCTTTGACTCTTTGTTCAAAGAGAAACTGTAATGTACGCACTGTTTTAGAAAAGGACCCTTTTCAGCTAGGCCGTAAGGCGATCCTCGGCCTTTCCTAGCCAAGGTGTGCCCCAGGCGTCTCTGGTTTACCTGCGGGACCAGGAGGGGTAGGAGTGGGTTGGGCTGGTTCTCCTTGAGCCACACAGTAGTGGAGAATGTTGAGAAGAGGAAGGCAGCTGGTCAATGGGAGAATGAGAGAGAAACCCATTGATAAGAGGGGTGGGATGTAAGGATGGATGTAAGGTGAGAACGCTGAGAAAGCACAAATAAACAAAGGTGGTGATGAGGGTCTGTGGTGAATTAATTGTATCAAGCCCTTTCCCTCCATGGTACCAGTCTCCAGAGACAACAGCACAGGGAACAGTAGATACAGTATGCAACACTTCAAGAGTTAACTAGCTGGTTTTGTACAATATGAACAGTTAATTGCCAAATATCCAGCTCTGCTGTGAGTAGATACAGGATATAACTAGAGAAAACTCCAAGGAAAAAGGTCCAAAACAATTTATTAACTAATATTGAACCCCAATCCAAATTCCAAAAAGACATGCGTGTCATAAAAATAGCAACAATTCAACAGTTGGTTGGTGAGGTACCAGTTCACCTCGGCACTGCCGAAGTGCCTTTGAGCAAGGCATTGCCACCTCAACTGTCCCCAGGGGGTCACCATATGTAGGCTTTTATCCAAGACCTTAGAATGAGAAGTGTAACAATGCTAGAAACTGGAAAAAAGCATCAGATTTAGAGGTTGACAATTCACTAAATGCATACAATGCGTAGTAGATAAGATAGATCTGTATTGTCACTGAAGAATTTGAGACATATAAAAGAAAATTCAAATTTGGTCTGAACTTGTTTTTGAAGTTTTATGCATCTGATATGGTTCAAAATATTTTCATTTGTTGTATATTTTGTTTTTCTCAATTAACCCCTAAAGGTGTGAGGGTGAAGTTCATTGTCCATGTCCAGATTTTCAGAAAACAACCTTTTGAAAATTCAGTGGAAAAAATCAGTGCAATTTAATTTAATGCAATTTGATCTACATTCGTAGAAACTACCTGCTGCAGTTCATTTGCTTTTATAGTAACATGAATACAAACCTTTTGCTGATTTGCTGATTGCTATACAGATGCTGGGATGGAGATTGCTATGTGAAATATGAAACTCACATTATCAGCAGAGAAGAAGTAGCTGTAATTTGAGCAGCAAAACAGGAAATGACATTAAAGTGTGTTCACTAAGGACTACAGAAGTTACTCAAAACATTTTGTCAGTGCTTTCTATTGTTCATAAATAGCTAAAAGCAACAGCCCAAATCATCCAAATCATGAACAACTAAGATGGGAGTGAAAGTTCCACGAGACTCCAGTAGACTTCCTACAAGACCATCTTGGTCAAATGTCAAGTGAGATGAGGAAAGGCTGAAAACATGGACCAGAAGAAGTAGAAAAAACATTCTCCTGAATATTTCCTATTGGGAATCACCAATATGTGGTGCTGGCTAAAACTCAAGGTTCTCTTACTTAGTTGGCATGTTCTCTGTGGGAGGAGCAATGTGTGAGACATAACCTGTGAGAATGGAAAATTACCCAAGCTGTTGGGTGACGTCTTCTCTCCAGTGTAGACAGTATTGATAGAGTGGAACAGTGAAAACGACATGGTGCGAATTACATTCTTCATGATTTGGAGCTAGAGATCATGGACACAGTGTTCTAGTTTTACAAAAATATTAAGTATTGAATATATTGTTTTCGTATTCATTTGTATTTTACTTAGTTGTTGTTTTTATATTATTATTATTATTATATTATTATTATTATTATTATTATTATTATTATTATTATGTGACTCCTGCCTGGTCAGATCGTGCTTGTGTCCAAATATCTCGCACCCAGATGGAAATACAAGCAGATGTTTTAAGAATTAAGAATCATGAATATGTGTATATATTGTAAGTGGTAAAAATAGTGTGGTTACTACTAATTATAAGATTTTAATTTATAAACCTGAGAAAAATCAAGCAGTCTATAATTTACCTTTTGCAAAAAATAAATCGCATCCTACAACAATACAGTACTGTCAAATATATTAATGCATTAGTTCATCTTCTGATTCGCTTTTTCCGCTTTTTGCGGGTCACTTTAAGAGATGACACTATTGTGGTTTATTGTGAAAGGTACGGCAGGAAGTGTCATTGCGTGACACTGACACTGTGAACTAGTGTAACCGAGTGGCAGCTTTTGCTTAGAAAATAGGACAACATTTCTCCATATCATACAGCCAAATCTAAGACAGATGTTATTATAAAAAGTGACCAGGATTATTTTTGGATTATTAAATATTCAGATGAGAAGCAAATTAATACTGAAGGTAATGAGCTGAAAATGAGTAACTTGGAACAGAAGGAAGACTCAGCGATGATGGGTGCACAGATATTTGACAAGAGAACAAATGACTGGGGCTTTTATGTTATGGAACAAATATTTGAGTGTTTAATAGAGCATAAGTAACTTTTACCATAATGTTTAAGAAATTCATCTGTCGGAGATTGCCTTTGTTGGTTTTCACCTTCTTCATCATTCTCTACGTGGATTTTCAACTGCGCACCAGCCGGCTCCCCAAACTGAGCTCGGCTCACAATCCGTCACACGTTCAGCGCTCCGTCTGGCGCAAGACCAGAGGCGCGCAAAACCCCGCCAACATCAGCAACAGCGGGAGCGGAGGACCATCGACCTCCGAAGATGTAAATGACTCCCAGGTGAAAATGAAGCTTGACGACATCTTTATCGCTGTGAAGACCACCGGAAGGTTCCACAGGACGCGACTTAAACTACTTTTGGATACGTGGATCTCCAGAACCAAGGCGCATGTGAGTCTTTTAATCACTTATTCCGTCTGAGGCCAAAAGTCCATTGTAATTTAAAACAGAATATAACTCAAGAGAAGATGGATAGGGAACCTATTATGGCAGGTTCATCCCTATACTGTGTTTAACATGATGATAATTAATGAAACCTGACACGTCTGTGTCACAAGGCGTCACAAAAACTCCAGACACAAACGTGTCGTTTTACAGACATTGTGTTTAATCAAAAAACAGACCTGTGAGGAACTGTTGTGAGGCCAATGGTGGAACAGTCACATCCTGTTTTGAGGCATGCGATTTTCAATTGTTGTGCATTTTAAAAAACATACAGATGGAAACTGAGTTCCAACATTCTGAAAAAATATGACAAATGGTCTGCAACTGCTTTTTGGACCTGACTCATTTTGGACTGATAAAACACAACCTGTACCAATTTGCTTCTTAATTCTTATATTCCAGGATGGGCTCCTTAAAATATAACGCCTGGCAGTAATGACCTCTATACAGTACATGACGAAAAGGAATTTAAGTCCCATTGCAAACTTTGTAAATCATCACCATTTAAGGCTTTAGCTTAGTTTTAGGTAAAACTGTATCAGGTAGGAGAGTGAGAAAGATGGAGAGACATTAGCAATACAGAGAGAAGATGCTGACAAGAAGTAGAAAACCACCGGTGTATGTGTGTGTACGTGTGTGCATGTGTCTGTCTGTATGTGCGCGCGCGTGCGTTTGTGTGAACTTTCTAGTTGATTAGTTGAAAGTTGCCCTTTCTATTTCATTTAACTTCAATTAATAAATTTAGAGATTGTATTTTGGACTGCTGGTCTGAGACAGTAGCAGTCACTTTTGGCCATTTGGGCTCCTGGTTTAAATAACACTGTCGTCTGACAGAAGGCTGTATCTGTCTCGCTCACATGGAGACACACACCAGACTAACCACCTTTTTTGTCGTGTGTGTGAATTTACCAACTCCAGAATAATTGATGAAAACACCTAATACTCTTCGCAGAAATATCTTACTGTGAAGTTTCATTTCTTAAATGTACGCAGGCTTGGTTTCCTCAAATTGGATGAAAAAGTTAATCTTCAGAAGCAGGCTGCATATGAAGAGTTAATCTGACAGAAATAACCATTTTGATGGCAACATATGTGGTTCACAAAATGCAGCACCATTCCTATTTAGCTTGGGCCAGTTCACAATTATTTGAATGATGACTTTTTTCTATTTAGTATTTATCGATTTTTGGACCATGCGAAGGAAAGTTCTCTTTTAAAGAAGTGAAACAGATGAGCAATGATGTTCAGGAGTTTCTCATTTTGAGTCTTGCAGCTGAGAAAGACTCAGACTTACACACACACACACACGCACGCACGCACGCACGCACACACACACACACACACACACACACACACAGGAAGCTGTGCAGGCAGGTTGTCTAGGTTGAGAGGAAGCAGCAACTATGGGGTGAGTCTGTAAACAATAAAACGGAAGCTGGTCATAGACCAGGAAGTAGAAAGGCAGAACAGAAT